>NW_017307407.1:48221-52309 GCF_000935625.1 Nanorana parkeri | reverse complement strand
TACATGCAGTTGTGCAGGATAACTGGCTCTTCAAATTCTTTAGAAATACACCCCTATGGCTATTTGGCTCCTTATATCTTATGTATACTCCATCTACTTCCATGGTTCAAGTGAATGCTTCTAGAAGTTATCTGGCCATTCAATATACCATGGATAATTTTGAATGGCAACCCCAATGCATCTACAGAGTGCACTGCAGCCCACCACAACTCACAGTATTTGTTTCAGTAAAAAATAATTGGACCAGGAGTGATTTCTCCCACTTTAGGGATCAGTTCAATTTGTGCAAATGAGGCATGGTAATGTAACCCATGCCTTCTGAAAACATTGAAAACTGGGTTGCGAGGGATGTATTTTAAGATTTTTTTCATAAAACAATGCATTTTTTGTAACATTTTATGTACTTTTTTCCCCCCTTTTTTTCAGGTGGTGCAGGGCTATCATCTAAATGGACCTTCCACTTTTATGGAAGATGTACATTAACAATAGACAGTACCAGAAGACTTTTCTACTGTCTATCGAGAGTGTTAGATAGACTGTTTCACCCAGGTTTTTGTGCTTGGGCATTAAGGCCCCTTTAACAGTATTGTGCTGCGGTAACAACGTGTTAACCACAAAGCACCTAACGCACCATTCTGAATGGCATCTCGATGCACCTTCTCAAGCCATCTGCATTGCACTGCAATGCAACACACTAATGTGTGGTGCTGTGTACTGGGCTCCTGAAAATGCTGGTCACCTTTTTTTAGTGTGTTTTGGTGCATTAGGTAGCCTATTCAAATGAATGGGCCACCCTATGGCAACACACGTTAATGGGCCATATAAAGCACAGGGGCTTAATCATGTCTGGAGTGTAGGAGCACAGTGCATATATCACACATGTAGCCTCCTGTATGACATCCACCTGAGTGTCTATGCATGCTTTCTGAATTTACATCTAAATGTAAATGGTTTTAGGTCATTAGTATAATGTAATCACATTTATTACATACCAAAGGATTCTCAGAGCACTATGACTTTCCTAAGGAGGAAACACAGCTGAAACTGTTCCCTTTGACACATTATGGGGTTGATTTACTAAAAGAGCAGAACATGTTCACTTTCCAGGTAAATTTTCAGTTGTTTTAGGGAATGACGTGCAACAAAGTGAAAATTTACTTTGCAAAGTACACATAATCACGCGCAAGTGAAAATCTTCCATGCACATGATCGGGTATTTGCAAAGACAGAAAAGAGCAGCTGGATCTGATCTGTGCACAAAGCTAAAGATAAATAGCAACAATTTTCAACCAAAGTAAACTCCAATGCCTCAGGCAATTACAATGTAACAAAAATCTATACAATTGTATAAGCAGGATTTCTGCCTCCCATTTCTAGAGCTTGTGGCCTCCGTTGTCTTTCAGGCAGGGTTCATGTATTGAGCCAGCGTAAGTTATACAACTGCCTACTCCTCCACCATGTAATGTTCGCCAGAAAGCTCTGCCTAGTTCTATGTTTGTCTTTGGTCTCTATCACTAGGGACACATTTCGGATCCCCTGGTGGACATCATTTAGGCTGGAAGAGGAAGTGAAGAGGTGATGGTATCACATTTGGAGGATATGCCCTACTTCTACTAATAAATTAGGGTCTTTGTATCTGATTGTATTGTGCCCTCTGCTAGGAGGGGAAACAGGAAATGTAGTCACTGCTGTGACTTATTCACCTGTGCAGGTAAATTTAGGATTAAAGTAGAACTCTGGGCATAGGAAATATTAACCCTTTCAGTGGGGCTACCTCTACACTGCAAGTGTTCAGTGCTCGCTTGGTCCCACCTGACTGCTAGACCGGTCCCTGCAGCCTCTTTTCCCCCAGGCTCTGGCAGTCTAAGGATCTGTGAGGCATCACACCTAATGCAGTGTATTAGATGTGAGGATGCAAAGGGTCATTACTCCGCCAGAGAGGAAAGTGAGAGAGGTAAGCAGTCACCACTACAGGATCGAGGATCTTCCTGTGAGTATATATTTTTTATTTTTAGAGCCTAGACCAAAAACAAGCACCTAACCCTTGCAGTGTGGCGGAAGCTCCACTGAAGCTATTGCGCTCTGTGAACTCTTTTGACAATAGATTCTAGAAAACGTGACAATGAGCCAAGAACTTCATCTGCTGGCTGCATAAGAAAATACAAAATGTATATGCAATAGTCTTAGTGTGACTGTAAATATATATTCAAAAACATAATTACTTTTGCTTTAAAGAAGAGCTTCAAAAATTATCTTTGTGCTCCTCTCCACAGATACCTAAATGCGTAGTGCCGGACGATGCACATTACCAACTGCTATCTCTACACTCCCATAGACTTCTGTGGGCCTGATGATTGAAAAAAAACTGCAGATCAACTGTGTCAGTGACATTTTCAAGTTAAGTGGCAACAGCTGTGTTTCCCTTATTTTTTTAATATATACAGTATATATACTGTAATCATTTTGTAAAAAAAATCTATTTTGCATGTGTACGTACACTAATGTTTTATTTGTTTCTTTGATATAAGGCTATAAATTCATTCTTCTGAATGGCCCATCAAAGAATAAAACATGTTTTTGCCCTTCAGAGTCAGAAAATAAACTTGTTATGCATTTGTGCGTTTTCATTACACTGTTCATATAAATATGATTGAGTGTTTAAGATCATAATGTATGCACAAACAATTATCACCAGGAGATATTCCTGTTTTGAACTCCCACTGATAACTCATGAATAAAATGTTAAATTAAACAATCAAAATAGCTAAAGATATTGCTTAAAAGAAATTCTCTAAAGCAAGGACTCTTCCTAATGCTTCCTTCCATCCTCTCAACTGTGCATGCACAGTGTCTACACGTGACCTCTCCTCCCTACCAATCTTTATTATGTTCCATTAGCATAATTCCTGGCATCTATACCTTTATCTTTTCACTGACTGGTAAGTCATTACAACTGTGTTCAACTGAGATATCTTGTGTAACTGCCAATGATAATATGACTTTTGGTTTATTAAGCAACATGAAGACCTAATAAAGGCCAGCTGGGAGGGTAAATAAAAAAAACGTTCTCCCTAAATGTCCAAGGATGAAAAAGAGAGAAGCTGATTGTATGGCCAGTTCATAGTTAAAGTGACACTTGTGTTCCCTATGGACCACGTGTGTCTTAAAGTAGCCACCACTCCAAGCTCACTCCTGTGATGGACTACAATCTCAATACAAATTAGTAAACTAAAAGTGAGATAGTGGTCCATCATGGGAGTGAGCTTGGAGTGGTGGCTACTTTTAAAGACACAAAGGGACCATGGGGAACAAAAGTAGCCAGCCTCCAGAAGGAAGGACAGTGTCAGCACCAATTCAGAAATGATTTGAGGATCTACAGCCGAGTGATGCACAGATAAAACTACATTTTTATTTATATTTATGGTACTCGAATACATTTTCAAGATTTAATTCCTGAGTTTATAGTGGTTTTCAGTTATTTTTTTAGGTTTTTTTTATGCAAGTCTAACTTCATAAAGCAAGGAAGGCTTTGAAACTATTTTGTTAGAACCTTTGTCAAGTTTTATTGCTGACAGTGTCCCTGTGGTGATTTCCCCTCAGTTCCTGTCAAAACAGACAGTGATGAAAAATCTTTTAAACTGGGATATACCTGTAGACCAGACTTAGGAAATTGTTAGGGAAGGAACGAAGTCCCCCTGTTTGCTGGATTGGAACCCAATAGCAGGGAACAATCCCAGAAGGAGAGTCCAGGCTGAGGTACAAGAAAGGATAATCCAAAATGCGTTGTCAGAGTACAGTCCGGGTCGAGGCAGGCAGCGAGTATCATAAACGGTGAGGCAAGCCAGGGGTCGAAATGAGGCGTTGTAGCTGCTTAGGGAATGGCAGAATAACTCAGCAACAAGTCTTGGCTCTGGCTGGAATTTAAACCCAGCAGGGACCAGCGACGCCCCTGTAGTCTGGGCAACAGGAAGCCACAGGTCCCTGCGAACCAATGGGACGGCTGGGAGAGAAGGAGTGTTTGCAAGGCCCTCCCCGGCAATGACCAGCACCCGAAGCAGCTAAGAAGCCACGGCATTGCCACATGCGCA
>NW_017307407.1:24954-48006 GCF_000935625.1 Nanorana parkeri | reverse complement strand
TGTTAGGGAAGGAACGAAGTCCCCCTGTTTGCTGGATTGGAACCCAATAGCAGGGAACAATCCCAGAAGGAGAGTCCAGGCTGAGGTACAAGAAAGGATAATCCAAAATGCGTTGTCAGAGTACAGTCCGGGTCGAGGCAGGCAGCGAGTATCATAAACGGTGAGGCAAGCCAGGGGTCGAAATGAGGCGTTGTAGCTGCTTAGGGAATGGCAGAATAACTCAGCAACAAGTCTTGGCTCTGGCTGGAATTTAAACCCAGCAGGGACCAGCGACGCCCCTGTAGTCTGGGCAACAGGAAGCCACAGGTCCCTGCGAACCAATGGGACGGCTGGGAGAGAAGGAGTGTTTGCAAGGCCCTCCCCGGCAATGACCAGCACACGAAGCAGCTAAGAAGCCACGGCATTGCCACATGCGCACGTCACGCACGCATGTCATGCATGCGCTCATGTGCACACATGCAGCACGCCGCCGGGCACCAATTCACCCCAAGAAGGACCCTACGATCTCCGTCGCACCCGCCAGACCCCAGGTAAGAGGGCACCCCTGGTCCCACGACAGAAATGTTAGAATGTCTCACAATGTTTTAATTGCTATCCATGCCTTCCTATCCCAGTGATGACCACACACCTCTATTTCTAGCTCAGGCATCACAGGGACTGGAAGTAGGGAAAATCTCCCCAATGGGGTAAGAGATAGAACATTTTCACGAGAATTTTAATTCTTCCTCACTCAAGCTAAAACTTGAAAAAAAATTGCCTGGTGTGGCAATGTAAGCCAATACCACGGTGTTAGGTGGCCTCAAAGTCACCCAGGGTTCTCAGCCAGAGGGGCTGAGTGGCTCCAGGAAGACAGTACGTGTACCAGGAAAGAACTGCCTTTTCAGTTATTTCCAGGTTGTCTGGATCATAGTTGGGATCCTGGAGCCAGGAGATTTCTTAGAGCTCTGGGTGGGATGAAATCTCCATTCCTGGGTCCATGCTTTGGTAGTGACCAGCACCTGATTGTGCACCTGTGTACATCCTTCATGAAGAGTGTGCTGGGATGTGTTCAGGGCCCCACCTGTGAGTCAAGAGAGCTCCACCCTGGGGAGTGTTGGAGTTGTGTGCGTGCAGGGAGCACACGGACACAGACCACCTCGGGTGCATGCTAGACGCACACGGAACAGCCAGGGGTGGCTGGGAGAGGTCAGGAAGGTCGGTGACCCGAGGACCTGCGGTACAGTCTGCTAAGAGAGCAGAGTGAGGGCTCACGAGGGGTGAGCAGCGTGAGTGTCTTGTAGCTGAGGAAAGCTACAGAGCCATAACAAGGACTGTCTTATGTTGCTGTTTCAAGCTATTTTGTGTTTGCCCTTTCAATAAACTGTGTTTCCTTGACTTACCTGGACTACAGTGGAGTGTCCTTGTTACACTGGATTCAGGCTTTATGTTTATTTGACTTTTATAATAATTTTTTGAATCTGACTTTTTATATAAACATTAAATAATGTAATGACAAAGGATTGCCTTGCAGCTTACTATGTGTGATTAAAACCTCATACTGAGCCCTTTGATAAAGGAGGAGTGATTGCACTCAAAGTCTATGAACAGTCAGCTTTTTTTTTTCAGCACAGCTGAAATCTGAAATAGCCGAGTATGTGAAAAGGAGGCTAGAGCTCCATCTGCTGGCCAATAGACTGCATAATTTAGATATTCAATATCAACACACACATATATACTATACTGTATATACATTACACAGTCACAATACATAAATGTTTTTTTACGTTAGTTTACTATCTAAATATATGTCTATCAAATGCAGAACATGTGAGAGGTGTGATTTTACAAGTCTTTCACAGTTCAGAGCAATCTGTCTTCACGTTCACTGATTTGCATAGTCACTATGCAACAGAACACGAGAACAGTGTGTGATTACTGTTAAATATATGAATAGAATGTGGACACATTTTTTTTCAAGGTAGCTGAAGATACAGTACCCAAGATATGGTAATAACAAATAAAAAACAGTCCACAGACTTCATTGTTTTGTTATATTAAAGTGTATTTGCACTTTTGAAGCCAAATTGTGATACCAATTGTTTTATATTTGTTACATGTTCTAATTCACAAAGCATAAACTTAAATGTATGTAAAAATTGCTGCCTACATATTACTTGCTCTTTCTTGAAAGAAATATTTTTCTCTAAAATGAATTTTCCTCTGGAATTCCGGGGGTGGGGAGTTAAAGGAGAACTATGGGGTTAAGGCTTTTCCCCATAGTTCTCCTTAGGGTAACGTGAGGACTCAAACTAGCGTCCTCCCGTCACCCTAGGCTCAGTATACCGCGAGCTGTGGCTTGTGGTATACTGAGACGCGGCAGTATACCGCGAGCAGCAGCTCTGAGACGCCGCAGCTGAAGCGGATCCCGACAATTATGTCTGGATCCGCCCAGCTGCGTGACTGACAGCTGGCTTTGCCTATCTAGAGGCAGAGCCAGCTGTACCCGCCCCCTCCCCCGTCCGCTCCGCCAGTCAGCGCTGGCCGATCGGAGCGGAGAGGGGGGAATACAGCCCCTCCCCTGTCACGGCAGAGAGCCGTGACAGGATCGAGAGGTGAGCGAACGCCGGTATGTGTTCGCTCACCTCCCGATCTACTGAGCCGACCTTTGACATTGTCACAGGTCGGCTAGAACTATGAGGTGAGTGAAAAGCACTCACCTCATAGTTACCATAATTAACCCAGTAGGTTCTATACTGAAAGTACTGTACTGTACTGGCAGATGTCATTATCAGTTCTAAACTAGATTTGAACACTTTCTGACCTAAGAAGGGGTTAAAAATCAAGATGCATTGTATGTTAATGAAGGGAAGCTCATTGTGTCCCTAATCTTTCTATGCGGACAGCCAGAGTTTCCTGTCACTTTGAAATTGTACAGAGAAGCCCTAAAGGCCAGCTACACAGACACATCTAAAAGGTAAGAAATGTTTTTTACATATTTTTTAGATATGCTGTGTTAATAGGAACCTATAACAAACATTGAGTGGGGTTTTCTCAAATATGACTGCAAAAGGAAATACACTTTAAGACATTCATTTTGGCCCATATTGCACTTGACTCTGTAATACAACGTTCAGCAACACAGCTTACTCAGCTGTGTATATTAGCAGCCCTCTTTGTTTCAGTAAATGAGATACAATTGATATTGTGATGTTTGGGGGCCCACGGAGCACTTGCACAACGTCTTGAATGAAACAAACAGCTTTATTTTCCCCCTTTCAGGGCAGCCATAAAATAAACGCTTATCCTCAGCGAACTCAAAGAAAAAGTCCAAGTCTTCAGCACAAGTAAAAGAAAATAAGTATGTCTCACCGACTTGTTAAAAAGTCCCAAACCTGGGGGAAGTCCTTTCCCAGGAATAGAAGTCCTTCCAGCAAGGCACAGCACAGCAAAACAGCTAATCACTTCCTCCTCAACTCCCACACGCCTCTCTGGGAGTTGCCGACCTTTAAACGCTTTCCTGTGGCAGGGAGGTTAACCCTGTGGCTGTCCTTAAAGGGACCACAACCCAAATAGGGGTGATACATATCGCCCATCCAGGACCCAGCCTTGCCGTCCTCTACAATATCGAAAGTGATATTTCTACTAACACACAAGCAAGGACTACCATGTGATAAGAAAACTTGCAACAGGATCCTGGTAGATTGGATTTATGCAGAGGGAATCACTTACTTTTGTGAGCTGAGGCTTACAATCGATGATGTTGGACCCTTTGGATCATGTCTTTTTAATGTAATTAACTGTTTATTCTAATAAAATACTTTTAAAGATGGTGTGTTTTGTTTTAAATATTCTACTTGCTGTCTATTGCATAGGTGAGAGTGCATACCAAAGGTCCTACACATTTGTGACCCTCTTTTTATAGGGATGCCACATTTTGTTCTTGGTATACCAAGGTAATATCTTTCTGCAAGAAGGTGTACATGGCACCAGAGCTGTTTTTTCTGTCTACTGCCATAATATAAAGAGAGCCAAAAAGAGAGTGCCAATGAGAATAACAGAAGCCAGTGTCCATGGCCAAGTACACCAAAGGAGAACATATACCATTCTACAGCCAAAGACAGATAAAAAAAGAAAAGAATGCAGAATGAGCTTTTGGCATTATATAACCATAAAGGTCAACACTATTACTATTAATTGGGTTTGCCAGAGCTGGTTTTAATGTCCCATCTCCACATATGAACAAACAAAACATATTTAATCACATTAAAAAATATAAATATTGTATGCAAAGCAGACATAGGTAGCAGATTTAACAAGAAGCTCAGTGTTGGAAAAAAACCAAAGCTTACTGTTGCTTTCACTGTGTTGCAAAATTATTTTCTTTCTCTCCTTTTAGCTAGAGATAATGCTGACTAATGACTAAAATAACATAATTGATGTTTTCTCTGTAACGTAGACGTCCACTGCCAAATCGATTGCCATCAAAACAGATGGTTATTTTTCTAGAACATTACTGCTTGACCTTTTTTAAGCTGGAACCCCAAATGAAAGCCCTATTGATCTGGGACTTTAAAAAGATGTGGTCCTCAATACAACATATTACAAATCTGACAATTCGAACCCCCTGCGTCTCCAAGATCCATAGATATTATACCTCTGCTCTAGAAACCATACTTGCAAGCTGCAGTTTTACAGTAAAGTGCCAAAAGCTAACTTGAGATGAAAATGTTTTTTGAGGAAAGGCCATTGAAAAAAGAACAGAATTAAAATATGTCAAGGCAAAAGTCATAATTATTTTAAAAGTGCAGAGAAGAAAGTATGATCATATGAGATGAAAATTCATTCAGCTTGATGGAAATTAATATTTTCTGGAAGTGAAAAGATCAGTAGTATACCAATATTAATTCAGGTCTTATTTGAGAGAATTAAAACCACCCAAATTTGCCTTTTGAATCAATAATGCATTATCAACATTTATCAATATTTGAAACTTCAATTGAAATTAAATTACATTTTCTGATCGAAGATAGAAAAGACAAGAAGTTGTAGTGGAAATGAATAGTGTCAAACCTAACTTGAAAATCAATCTCTATGAACGCAGATAGAATGACAGATGCACTGATAAACAGAGATGCACAGACAGGAGGAGGGCAGCCAGATCAATAGATGATATTAAAATTAAATAACATAGAGGGAGTTAGAGTGGTATTTTTTTTTTTTCCCATCGGATTTTATTTTGCAAATAGCTTTACAGGTGATACATAGACACAACATGTCATTCAAGACATAAGGGTACAAAATACAGCTCATAATGGAGCATTCTCCGTCCAGTTACAATGGAGATCATCTCAGCGTAGCAGAGTCACATCTTGCAATATGGGTTATAACATATAATTTTAAATAGTACTGTGGCTTATTAAGTCTAGTCAACAAGACAAAACTAGGTCAAATTTGCACATGGAATTATGAAGTACATAGGTATGTTTCCGAATGAAATGCACATATCAAGTTTTCACATTTATTTTTCTACTGAAGGACTGGTCGCAGTAACCCATTTTATAGCCAACCTCCTGCAAGCAACAAATAGTGATTTAGAGACCACCAAGGATGTATATTCAGTTCAGGGGTAAGAGTCATAGAGTTGATTTACTAAAAGTAAATACCGTAGGCCATTTACTTATCAAGGGAATTTTCGCTTTGCCGGGGAGTTTTCCCTTAGATGAATGAATGTGGTGAAAATTAACTTTGAAAAAAATAGGGATTGACCACATCTATTGCAGCAAGAGTTGGTATGAAAAGCCAATCTTATACAAAAATGCAGGTGTGCCCTGTGAAGGATGAAAAGGATGAAAAGCTTAATCAGCCTGTGAGAAGGAGACAGGAACAATAACTGAACAGACTGAAGTATGTCATCCCACGTATCATCTGGAATAGGACCAAGGTCCACCTCCCATTTTAATTTGCATGAGAATGGGAACTTAAAGGAGAACTATGTGGTGAGTGATCTCCACTCATCCTCATAGTTAGAGTTGACCTGTGACAAAGAAGCTGTCACAGGTCGGCTCTATGATCGGGAAGTGAGCAGAAACATGCACCAATCCGCTCACTTCCCGATCGTCTCCCTGCAGTAAACAGTGATTGTAAGTCACCGCTCCCCGCAGGGATTCCCCCCTTCCCTCTACGATCATCCAGTGCTGAGTGGAGGAACAAACGAGACAGTATTGTCGGGGTCAGTCCCGCTGTGGCGCTCTGAGTATATCGCAGGCAATAGCCCGCAATATACTGAGCTTTGGATCACATTTTGAAAGGTACTGTAAGCAGTGATCATATGTAATATGCAGCAATTCATAGCATCCAACATTTAATTGGAGCTGGATTAGTGAAGGTCCCTGACAGAATCATAATGGCTGGCTTTTAGAATAGCATATTATGAATTGTCATATGTTTTAAACTTTGTTTGTAATTACAACTGTTCTTGAACTCAACACTAAAAGGTAATTTACTGAATTCCTGAAAATCCACTCCACCAGTGGGTCTCCTGATCTGCTCCTTTGATTTGTTCCAGCAGGTTAGCACCATTTCTGTTTGCTTTATTAAAATGACAGGTGGTAGGTAAAATAGGCATTTTAACCAGGATATACAGTATACCAGAGGCAACCCTTATAGCTACATTTCCTAATATTCAAATGAAGTCACTTCATTTATGAAGCTTTATGCAATAAAGTGCTACATGGGGGAAAGGGAGGGCTGTGATGTTAATTCAGTGCATACAACCTCCAGTAAGCCAGAGGTAAGTTACGGAAATTCCCTTCTAATCTCATGCTTCCCCCTTAGCTTCAGAGATGCAGAAAAGCCTGATAAAAATAATAAAGGAAAAGGCCTGCCAGAGCAGCAGATTGTCTGTATTTACAGATGTACATAAAATAAAGTCAGTGCTGCCTTTACTTGCTCTACAACTGTTAACATTTTCTGATTGTCTGATTTATTAAAGGCATTGAGAATCTTCACAGGATAACGGCTCAATCTGTGCCATCCTATTTTTGTTTTAATTTCATTTTGAGTAAGCACAGTACAATATTTATTGTATTTGCTGTATTCACAGCAAATAACATGATTCACATGATTCACAGGTTTGTCTGATTTATCCTGGGTCTCATGGCTATGCGTTGATTGTAATATTACTAGTAAGGTGTGATAAAACAAGCAACCAAAGGAGCTTGCACATAGCTTTATTTATTTTTATTTTTTTAATAAAATTGTCTTGTTGCTTGCCATGTAACGCCCAATGTTCTTAGGACAGCAATGTATGCAAATCTTGACTCTGACCAGCGAAAAGGAATTGCATTAGCTCCACCTCCCTCCTGGGGATAGCCCATGATGCACACTATACATAAATATAGTTCTTATAGGGTGCCTAATCTTTGTATACACTGCAGTTATGAACTATTTTCTTTGCCATATTCAGTGTTTGGATTAACCCCTTCATGACTGAGCTTGTTTTTGGTTTCTGTTCGTAAATGACTGACACACTTTTGACATTTTTGCTGTGTGATTCTTCCACGTCAGTAATATACTTTCTTACAAAGTGCACCCACACATATTATATATTGTTTTTTAGAGGACAGATAGGGCTATATATTTATATCACATATGTGTGTCTAACGCCTCACTTAGCACAAATACAAATTAAAAAAAGAGGAAAAAACGTAAAAAAAAACTTTTTTTCCCAGTTTTGATTTGTAGTATTTTTTTTTAACAAAACCAGCACAGCTAAAAAAAAATGCAATACATACATTCATTTATTTGTCCCTTATTTTTAATTTTTTTACACTTTTCACTATTTTTTTAAATTTATTTACACTTTTCACTTTTTTTATACTGACAAATTTTATTTATTTAATTATATCAGGCAGTCATTGTGAATTAATCTCACTATTACTGCTTGATAAATTAATACATTTTTTTATTTTTTATTTTTTTATTATCAGGCTGCTTCAAACTTCAGAACAGCCGATAATAAGTTAGTGACACTGATCCTGCAGCAGTTCAGGATTCAGCTGTCAGTGAATGTTTCAGAAAACTTAAACATTCTACTTTCAAGAATAGATACATTATGTGTCTAATACATAACATTTTGTATCTATTCTTGAAAGTCAAAAGATAAAAAAAAAAAAAGCCAGTATAGCTTGAGAGAGATATCTCTCGATCTATACGAGCTGTCAGAATGCCGGCAAAAGCCGACATGTGTGTCTGCTTTGCTGTGACTCTCAGACACCCGATATTAAGGTATCGGGTGTCTGAAAAAGGTTAACCCTTTCAGTAATGGATCTCTAGATAGTTAGACATCTATTACTGAAAGGTAACCGCTGATTCTCAGCGGTTAGCAGCCTTCTAGTGCAGCAAATAACTCGTCACGTACAGTGTACGTGACGAGTCATTTGGTCCCTTTGTGGCTGGACGTACAGTGTACGTCTCCCGTCACGAAGGGGTTAAGGCATCATATACAGTCTTGGGGGAGACAGAGTTGTGACAAAACACTCAGAAGCTAGGTTACAAACTTGCTGTGCCCCATGTTTCATGGGCATCTAAAACTATATGCAGCATCTTTGCTCCGTAACTGTTCTATTTTGTATGATGTGCTTTTTAGTTTTAGCTTGGGTTTAGGTTCCTGAATCTGCAAACAGGACCAGCCATCTAAGAACACATGGTGCAGAGGGTACACCTGCAGCTAGTCTTGAGCATCCTAGGAGAACCCAAATTACCTTTCTGAACACTGTATGATAAGGAACTTTGTTCAGTTAAACTAATACTTCTATATACTAAAGCCCATTGGCTACCATCAAGGACAAAGTCCTCATGCCACTACATGTTCCGTTTCTCATGTCCTCCACTACAGTAAAATCATCGTAGTTCAAATCACTTTCACTAGAACCTGAAAGGCATACTTCTGAATCACATTATCTATTGTTAATATGTAAACTTACAACAAGAGGTGAATTTGTAAAATGATGGCAAGATATAGTGATATATAATGGCCTTACCTCAAACCACTGTCCATGTGACTGCATTTTTAAGATGACACAGGGGTCCGGCTTGGAGAGCGCATCTCTGTCTGATATTCCCTTGCAAGAAACTCTTAGTTCCACCTTGGCAAGACATGGGCTGTTGAAAATTCCAAGGGTATTGGCTGCTGATTCATAAATGTTGCTCATCTTCACTGTAATATATTACACCTATATTAAACAAAAACAAACAAAAAAACTATTAGAAATGTTAATTCTGTTACATACATTCTTGTGTTCAATAAGGATTTACCTCTAAATCTCAATAATCTGTCAGAAAAGCAGAGTGATCCAATCACAATATTAATGAGTTTTTGTACTTCAAATAAATTCTATTGAATTATTCTGACAGAAATAGCTAAATTTATATATATAGAGTCCCTTCCCATGAGAGTCCAATAAAGAAAACAACATTCCAACAAGATGTCAGTCGAAAAACAATCAAACATGTATATTGGAGATCGATGATCTTTGATACATTGTACAGACTTTTACTTAGTGTTGCTAAGGAGAGCAAGATAAATCAGTATGTATTATTGTAAAAACAAAATAGCATACATATACCAAGAGATCTGATATATTTGATCTTGCTTTTAAGAAATGTAAAATGTTTTAAAGTGACTAAAATACTTATTTTACAGTGCCTTCTCCCAATTTTCTATTACCTTAAGATTTTTCTGCTTCCAACTCTTCTAGGAATGCCCTCTGTGCTCTGTGGTTTATCCCATCAACCCAGCATGTTTTAATTACATAGGAACCACAGTGTACAGTTAGGTACCAGGCATCCGCCACACCAATTCTTTGGTGGTGGTAGAAAGCAAAGATCAGGCAGAGGACAGGAAAGTGACACTAAACTCAGGAGTTAAATCTTAAAAATGCATTCTATTACCCTATTAACAAAAATGTATCTTATTTGTGTATCACTCGGCTGTAGATCATTAAATCATCTCTGAATCGGTGCTGACACTGTCCTTTCTTCTGGAAGTTGCTACTTTTGTTCCCCATGGTCCCTGTTGGTTGTAAAGTAGACACCGCTCCAAGCTCGCTCCTGTGATGGACTACAATCTCAATACAAATTAGTGAGCTTGGAACAGTGGCTACTTTAAAACACACAGGGACCATGGGGAACAAAAGTAGCCACCCTCCAGAAGGAAGGGCAGTGTCAACAACAATTCAGAGATGATTTGAAGATCTACAATTGAGTGATACACAAATAAGCTAAATTTTTGCCAATATTTAAAGTACTTGAATGCATTTTTTAAGATTTGACTCCAGAGTTTAGTGTCACTTTAGGTGTTTTCTTTAACAGACTATGCATTAATAATTTTAAGATAAAGTCCCTTTAACTTACCTTTTAATGTATTTTAATTTGGTGTCTACTGTTTTAAGCTGGTGTTTATTTTATTTAAGCAAGCATCAGTGAAATGAGCACAGACAGAGACACTTTTTTCACTAAGGGGAACTCTGACTCTTTCAGCTCTCTGTGCTATTTGAGCTTCAGCTATTCATTGCATACAGCTCCCCTTAGGCCTGGTTTACACCTAGGCCTTTTTGAGCAGTAGAAAAAAATCCCATGGTTTTCAAGGGCCTCGTTCACGCCTGAGCAACAAAACATCAGCAGCAATACGCCAAAGGCAGAAACAAGTAGGAAACGTGTGGCTGAAGAATGTTGCACATTTTTGGTGTGTGTTTTTGCGTGTTTGTCTATTGGCCACAATGTTTCTTGAGCTTCCAGTCAAAATGCGCGTTTTCATGTTTCCATGTTTTCACGCACGTGTAAATGTGCCAAAACGTGCATGAACTTGCCTTGCTGACTGGGAATATTAAATATAACAGTTTTTAAGCTATAGTTGATATCTACCTGGCTAATAAAATGAAAGAATATTTACAAAATAACATGATTAACAAATAAAGGAAATGTATATTAAAAAATACACACATTCTCTTTAAAGCGGACTTGAATTAAAAAAGTGAAGATTTACTATGTTATAAGAAACTTTTATAAATGTTAATTGTCCCAAAGAAGTGCCCTAAAATAATTACCCATTGTTTGGTATTCCTTTATAAAAACAACTGTGTACTTCCTAATATGTGAGGGTGCCTACAACCTGTATATCTGTAGTGTGAGATCTATGGCACTGCTTTCTTTGACACATTTGGAGTGAAATTTGGCACTCAGATGTGCTGTTCAGTGTTTTCCTTCCTAGAGGCACTGATATCAGAAAGCAAGAGCCCTGCCTTTACCAAGATGGCCACATTTACCCAGAGACACAGCAAAACAGGGCATGGCACTTGAGTAATGAGGAAGGATCACATGCAGGGAAACCAAAGGCAATACTGGGGAGTATTACTTTGCCCTCTGCTTGCCTTTTTTGGGCCCAGCTTCTAGAGTTTAGAAAAGGGATTCTTAATCTCTTATTGATTACGGCTTCCCAATGGATTGTCCAATATTTTCCCATACCCATACCCCAGACTGTGGAAACAATCACCAGTTCTTTTAGGTAAGAATTTAAATTCAAATGCTGTCAATTGGTTGGTTTTACTTTATATATACAGCAGATATCTAGAAGAAAAAAAGCTGACAGAAAATGATAAGGATGTTATCATTTTAATTTTATTTTTTATATGCAAATAGCAAATCAGAAAAACACAACTTAGCTATAACGACTAAGATTGTTGGTGTAGTTTTTGTGCAATCAAAACATGGAATTAAGGTACATTTACTGACAATGCTATTCAATGTTATCTGACACATTAAGTTGATTACAATAATCAATATTGCAATAATGCAATTTCAATAATGCAGAGAATCCTGTTTCCATTTATATTACATTATTTAGAGAACCGGTGCCATACCACCATCACTTGGTTCCCCAAGGTGTAGTGATGCTCCTGGTTAAGAACCCCTTATCCAGTGCAGTGGGCTTGATAGTTGTGTGGGAGGTAAGAACATAGAGTTGTGTACTATTTATACTAAATAATGAATGTCAAAAAATACATAATATATAGCTTCATCAACGGACTACTTTGCTGTACCTGATGACATATAACTAAATGTTAAAGAACCTCTGGTGTGCCAATATAAACATTGAAGACAGCGCAGACGCACTTGATATGCCATTTGCATGCTAATCGTTTTGGTTACATGTGAATGAGAAATCAGAAGGCAGACCAGCAGTATGTCTCGTTCTATGAGAGGAAGCAGTTGTTGTAATAATAAAGATGAGTATTGTTTCCATGCAAGATGTATTTTCTAAGTGATGGTAGTATGAGTAATATACAGTATATGGTGATCCCAGTATGGGGGCTCAAGGCTATAACACTACCTAGGATCAATTTGTTTTTTATTTTCCTTTGTATTAAACAGCAGAAGTAATTGTTTTTCTTATAAGAGAATAGTTTGAACGTTAAGCCATAGTTCTGCTTCCAGTAAATGTTATATGTTACTTCAGAATTGTTGAGCTTCAGCTCTGATGAAATTTCAAAGTAAACCATGCATAATGTAATAAAAGAAAAGTGTCTGATTCAGACTTTGCTTGGAAAAAATTAAACGAGTAGGGGTTAACTACAGAGTGATAATGAAAACTTCCAAGCTATAGAAGTGTTTATTATAACATGCTGAGATTTTCTGACATTCTGGAAAATCTATGCAGCCATTTTTTTCTTAAAATAGCAAAGAAAATTTAACATTTTACTTTGCATGTGGTGTAGCAGAACATTGGATGAACTTGGCTGAAATACTGCAGCAGCTCATCACAACAGCATCCAACTGAAGGTTGGCCACACTGTATTTTTCATTGCCCCTCTTCCTTAGTAAGCAATCTGCCTCTATGTACAGCACAACTTGAATGCAGATAGCAGGTATAATTCTGGAGTCAAGTGAGACCTAATGCTGGGGATGGCAACAGGTCGATGTGATGAGGAGATCCCCCCTATACCAGCCACTAGCTACTGACCCCACCTGCCGCCTCTCAGACCTCAGATCAGGAGGAAATAGCACTGCAGAGCTGAGGGAAGTTCTAGGCTTTTTCTCTACTCTTATGTGTCATTTGACACAGTCAAATGGAGACCTGGGAGAACTTTCCTTATTCTGCTGGGCGCTACTGCATGTGAGGTCTGGTTAGTGAATTTTATAGAAGGGGCAGATTTGTGTTGTGGGCAATTTTAGCTCAGGGGTGGATGTTTGTACTGAAAATAGGATATATTTGCTTGGGGGAAGGGGCGTATAAGTGTCAGGTAGCCCAGACCACTGCACTGTTTGTTACATAAAATGGACTCCTGCACTTTACCTTACATAATACTGACCTTTAAACTCTGTATCACTACTGACCCCTGCACTCTGCATTTGTTACTCCTGACCTCTGAACTCTGCATTACATATGCATTACTATACCTGGAGTTCAGATTTAATAAGGCAGACAGGTTTGCTTCAAGCAAAATATTCTATTCCAGTATTGGTAAATGCTTCAGGAATGGACTTTGAGGAAAGATATATAGCAGGGCCAGTGTAACAGTTTAGGTGAATCTACTAAATCCAGGGTGATCCACAGTGTTTGCAAAGATATTTGGTTTTGAGTAAAATTCCTTACTACTAGGGATGCACCGATACCGTTTTTTCAGTACCGAGTTCGAGTACCAATATATATTTTTTGATACTTGTAAAGACTCACCACCCGGCTTCCCGATTAGCAGGGAAGCCGTCTCCATGTTTCCTCATCACCAGGTGACGGAAAAGCATGAAAGCAGCTTTCTGACCAATCAGGAAGCCAGGCGCCGCGTCATTACACGGCGCTTGGCTTCCTGATTGGTTGGGAACAATAAATGCTGCCTGGCTTCCTGATTGGCTGGGAAGCCAGCTCCATGCTCCCTCGTCACAAATGACAAGGGAGCATGGAGCCGGCTTCCTGGCCAATCAGGAAGCTGGGCAGCATGTAATGACTCGCTGTCCGGCTTCCTGATACCAAAAGCTCAAGTATCGAGCTAGGCATCAGAGCATTTGGGCGAGTACAAGTACTCACCCAAATACTTTGCATCGGCACCGATACTGATACTGGTATCGGTATCGGTGCATCCCTACAGTGAGAGATTGGTATTCATATTTAGTACCTCTGGGCCATGTACATGGGACTGAAGCAATCAGAATCATTACACTGAAATATTTAAGGACAGCATTACCTTTTAAAAAACACAAGAATTAGATATTCAAAAAACAAGTAGTTTAATATGCATTCAAAGTTAACTGGGTCCAAACTATGCACACTACAGCATTTACATATTCTAAACAAGCGGTAAAATACTTTAAAACGAGCCTGCATCCACCTCTGTAACCTTTGGCATTATGGAGAAATACATTTTTAAAGTTCAAAACAGAGGCTCTGAAATCTTAAGGTTTTTATTCCTATTATTTTCTATTGCAGCAATATCTTGGCAGCCTCTCGGCTGAAACCACTGTTTGAGGAATGGAGTTCCACAATTTTTCAGCTCTCTCAGTATATATTTGCCCTTTACTGTTTAAGATTGAACCTTTTCTCTTTCAGTTTCAGATGGTGGCCTCTTTTCTTCTTGACTGAACTAACAGTAAACAATGTATTACTAATTATGCCATGACCATTAAACAATTTGTATATTAATATCATGTCCCCTCTCAGTCTCCTCTTTTCAAGAGTGAACAAGTTTAATGCCTACAGTCTTTCCTCAATGTTTAGGTCCTCTAACCACTTTATTAGCTTCGTTGCCCTTCTCTGGACTCTCCAGCTCAAAGACATTCTTTCTGTGGATCGGTGACCAAAACTGTAACGCACTCGAGATGTGGCCGAACAAGTGTTTTGAATAGAGACAGAATTATGGATTTGACTTTATGGTACATTCCCTTTTTTATACATGATAGTACCCTGCTTGCCTTATTTACTGCAGCCTGGCATTGCATGCTGTTACTAAGGAAGATGTCCACTAGGACTCCCAAATCTTTTTCCAACTCTGATTCGCCCAGCGGAATGCCCATAAATGAGTAGCTCACCTGTGTATTTTTAACTCCAAAATGCATAACCTTACACGTCTCACTATTAAACCTCACATGCCCACTTCCTTATTTAAACCAGTACTTCCTGTAATATTGCTATGTCTTCTATTTATTATCCTACATATTTAGTGTTATCTGCAAAAACTGAAATATTGCTATTAATAGCAGTCCCAATATCATTAATAAACAGGTTCAACAGCAATGGCCCCAAGACAGTACCCTGTGGCACACCACTGCCAACCATTCGGAAAATTATCTATATATTCATCTCTAGACACGTTCACTAGCCAGTTCTCTATCCAAGTACACACCATTTCATCAATGCCCAAAGAGTGAAGCTTGTAAACTAAACATTTATGAGGTATCATATCAAATGCTTTTGCAAAATTAGGTTACACTACGTCCACTGGCTTTCCTCTGTCTAGGTTGCCACTCACCTCTTCATAGAACTCTTATAGTTTGGTTTGACATGAACGGCCTTTCCTGAAGCCATGTTGGTTGTCACTTATAATATCATGCTCATCAACATATTCATAACTATGGTCCTTTAACTTGCATACTATGGATGTTAAGCTGACTGGTCTATAATTCCCAGGTACGCTTTTCAAACCTTTTTAAATATTGCAACATAATTTGCTTTACGCCAATCTGCTGGTACCTCCCCAGTCAGTCCTTAAAAATTAGGAACAATGACTTTGCTATTATCATACTTAGCTCTTAAAGTACCCCTGGGTGCAAGTTATCTGGTCCTGGGAATTTATTCACATTAAGTTAATCTAGTCCGCAGATAACCCTATCTTCGGGCAACCACAGTGGTAGTATTTTCCTCCCAGTACTACATCATGTTTTGTTGTGTTCATTAAACCCATCGCTTTCCCGAGTAAATACTGTGGAGAAGAATGCATTTAGTACTTCAGCCGTCTCCGTAATCTACCATTCTCATCCTTTATAGGACCCACCTGTTCTTTTTTTTTTTTGCAAACTGTGGCAAAACATTTTTTGTGTTCTATTTTAGCTGCCCTGATTTAATTTTTACATTTTCTATTGCATTCCTTGTAATTCTGGAAGGCCAGTACTCTCCCTTCCCTCTTATATGTTTTAAAATGCCAGGTTCTTCTCATTGATAAGTTTTTTTTACCTCTGGGTTCAGCCATGCCAGTTTATCTTTTATTCTTTTATTTTTGTTGCCCAATGGTATGCACTGTCTAATGTTATTGTTTAGAATATCCTTAAAGCAACCCCACTTAGGCTTAGTGTTCTTTGTTATAAATAGTTCCTCCCATTTGATATCATGCATTAATGACTGCAGCTTGTTGAAGTTAGCCTTTTTGAAGTTTAGTGTTCTTGTCAAACTAATCTGCCTTTCTTTTCTGTAACCTACTGTGAACATGATCACCCTGTGATCACTGTTACCCAAGTTCTCCCAAATTGCTATGTCTGCAAACTGCTCTGTATTATTTGATATTATTAGATCTGATAATGCATTCATCCTAATTGGTACTTCTAAGATCTGTTCCATAAAACTGTCTCTCAATAAGTTAAGGAAACGGCAAACCTCGGTTGAGTGTGCAGTGCTTTTTGTCCAATCAATGTCTGGATAATTGAAGTCCCCCAATATAATAATGTTTGCGTTTCAATCAACCAATTCAATCTGTGAAGGTAGTTGAGTCTCCTCATCTTCCTTTATGTTTGGGGGTCGGTAGCATACCCCCACAATCAGTTTACTATTTACCTCATGCTTATTTAGTCCTAGCCACAAGCACTCAGCACCATCACAATTTCTATAGTTTTATAGTAGCAGTAGTAGGAAGACCGATGAATACTGATGAACAAAGGGATTATTTGGAGGGCTCCGCCTACTACTCAAATCCTTTTTTATTTGTCATGGAAGTCATGTGAATACCTGTATTAAGAAAGTAATGCTCCAATTAAAGTTATTTTACTGGAACCTTGCCTCAGTCATAAAGGGACGAAATAGCAGCTAGTGTTGCCACAGCAATTGAATGACTTTAATCTTCTGCTTGCTAGAAGGGTATAAAAGCATTTCCCAGACAGTCGAGGACTCTGTTATATTCAGCTGAGCACAAGACTGACTTATTTTTAAGCTATCCTGTGAATTGCCTGTATCCAGCTTCCTCACAGATAAGAGATGTAAACAAGTAATTTCACACTCTGTTACAGAACAGGATTCATATTAAATCTTGATAGCTGTGTATTTTCCCTTGGTCAATGTTCCTTTCCCTCCTAGTTTTCTTCTCAAACTTCTGCAGTGATCGCTATCTTCTTGGCATGTTATTATACGCTGTGGTATACTTTCAGTAAAAATATATAGTTTTTCTAAAGAGAATGTAGTATGTTAAAAATGTGAACTGTTGGTCTTAAAGCAAATTATCTGACATAGTCTACAGGAAAATCCACAAGTGGTGAGAAATCCCAGCCTAACTAAAAAAGAGAAGATATTACTTCTCTAATTCTTACTTAATAAAAGGAACTATGGGCCAAACTTTTTTGGCAATAGTTCTCTTTAGGATCATATATACTATATCCTCCTCCTCCTCCTGTGGCCCAAAACTCAGCATATAGAGGGCTATTGCCTGCTATATGCTGACAGTGCAGAGCAGCACTGCATCTGGGAAAGATCCCGACAATATTATCGGGATCCACCCCACTGCCTGATTGACAGCTGACTCTGCCTCTCTCCTCACCTGTCCTTCACGGGAGCTGCCCGATATGGCTGTGCATGCAGCACGGAGCTGTACGTGCCAGCCTTTTCTTGTGCGAATGAGGCCTTAATGTTAAAGTATTATACTTCAATATTAAAACAGCCATGGCCTGCTAAGTGAAAGTTACTGGCAAAGGGCAGACATAAGTACCTGTTCATGTCTTAAGATGTATTCCTTTGTGCCTGTGGAGGACTCTAGTTCCTAAGCTCAGGCTTTATGCAGGGTCACAATTTCTCTCCTAGTCAGGTTTATGCCCTATGTTCTCCCGGCACTATGCCATGCCCCCTCTTATTCAACTGTTGAATTGCAGTACTTCTGCTGACCACTGAAAACGAATCTGTAGCCAAAAAGAACCTCTGTTAAATTTTTACTCATATTTGTGTCCTTGTTGGAAACGTTTACCCTCACTTAGTGTCCAGTGACTACTGTCACAGAACAAAAGAGGAAACTTAAAATTGTACAGTGGTCACCAGAACAAGAGTAGAGTGGAAATCTTGTAACAGGGACACCTATTTTGATGACAGTTGCAAAAGGTGGGCATTCTTATTATTTTAGGAATTTTCCCCTCACTTCATGTGAGTGTCTGGGGAAGAAGTTGAAAGTAAATCTTCTCAAAAAGTACAGCCAGCAATAAAATCCTGTCAGAGGTCTTAGTCCTTCCCTATTAGAGCCCATCCACACCAGAAGCCACATTGCATGACTGCTGGTGCACATGTGCTCGGCACACACAGAACGCCACCCAGGCACATAGAACATAGTGGTGCACTGCGGTGTGCTGAAAAAAGTACTGCATGATGTACTTTGTATCAGTGCACACCACCGCACGTGGTGTGAACCAAGCCAATCTGGAACAAGGCAAATTGCCTTGTCTTGCATTGGGGCTGCACTGGAAAAAGATGCCCAGTGCAGCCCCCACGCTTTGGGTGTGAACAGGCCCTCAAAAAAAAAGGTTTTGGCTGGAGTTCCATTTTGATTACATCTTGAAAGAAGTAGAGCCAGAATCCAGGATCCAGTTCCCTTACCAGACAAAAAACACTGAACTGAAGACAAATGCAGGTACTTGCCTGCACTTGACCATTATTATTAGTCTATACAAAGTTTTTGGTGGACAAGGCATGTCCACATTAAAGTTTTATCATGCGGTACTGCAAAGTCAACTACAAGAAAAATCCAACAAAAGTATTACTCTGTATAGATGTACGTTGTAGTAATGTCTAAGTTATCTTTCAGAAGAATTTCTAGTTGTAAAATTACTTCCCGTGTGTGAACTGCCTTGGAAAGAATTAGTCAACAGTACCCTGGCTATGTTCTGAGATGCAGTTGGCATGGTCTGCATTAGTAATCAGATGACTCAAAATCTTCTCATGAATATTTACTTCTGCCTAGATGTTGTCAATTTCATACCCACATATAAATGATAGTAAATGAAATGTATAGCTGTGATACACAATCAGCTAACACCCTTGTTTAATAATACTGTATGTGGTATCTGTTTTAATGTACTTTTGTTTCTAGGTTACACATTTATAAAGACTAATTGACCAAAAGAAATTCATCAGATCTATGTCTGATATTTCTATATCTTCTATGTCTATTCTAGATATCTATATGTCTGAACCAATATAATTTTATAATGCCTCCCAACTGTCCCTGATTTAGAGGGACTGTCCCTAAGCCCCGTACACACCAGGGCAGTTCGGTCGTGTGGATTTTTCCAACAGTAAAAAACACAATTATTCCTATGGGGCCCGTTCACACAAAAACGTTTCAATCCACCTGCCACCCAAACTGCTCCCTGAGCTACTTTTTCAGCACTGATCAGCGCACTTTCCATATAGATTTCAATGGAAATGTGCTGATCAGTGCATTTTTTGCGCATTTTTAATTGCGTTTCAGCACTGAAACACTATTAAAAATTTAAAACGGACAAAAATGCCCTTTCCACGGCTGAAACATTTCTACCCTAGTGTGAATGGGGCCTTAATTGGAACCCAGTCCCTTTCTCCCTCTTTCCTCCTCAGTTGTCCCTCTTTTTGGTCTGATAAACAGATATCTATGAAAAGGTTTTATTTAACGACCAAAATGATTATTCTTCTCTAATACCTTTATTTTATCACTTAATTGTCTTGTTTTCTATTTTGAAAAGCCAGTATAAAGGAAAAGTAATGGTGGAAAACAATCCTGGGTTTAGCAATCATTTTTGGCATATACATTTTTAATGGTCTGTAAAACTGGTGATGTGGCAGGGCTTTGTCCATTGCTTAAATATATTGTGCTGAAGGGTGTCTCTCTTTATCATAATAGAAAGTAAAGAGGTATGATTAATTAACATCTACTATCACAAAAACTGAAAGTGCTTTAAACTGCACGTGAAGGGGGATTTGTTAAAGCTAAATAGCTAAATCCATGAGATATATATAAAATGCCACACTACAACTCCTCTGACTCTAATAAACACTGGAAAGCAATATTAAAAATGACAGCTGTGAAGAAATATTAATGTTGCCTATTAGCAGCTGAGCAATAAAGCGTCTAAGAAAAACGGCAGAGTGAGAACCCTGTTTGTATGGAAAAAAACAAAACAAAACAAAAAAACAAAAAAGATGTATCTGAGAAATATCTCTGAACGGGCAATGTATTTAGACAGAAGGCTAAGAGGTCATGGAACATAGTGGCAACAGTGTAATTGGAAATATACCGAAGCTGACAATCCTAAAGGCCTCATTACCATACAACCAGCTGGTTCAATTACAAGGGCATGTGAGAGAACTGTACTGAGGAGAAATTAAGAGATCTGACACATGACAGACGGATGCTTAGAGCTATATGTGAATCACTGCAATTCAAGGGCTGGAATCACTCACTATGTATACAAAGAACAGATTCAGGATGTTGACAAAGCCAAAAATATCCATATAGTACACATTTCACTAAAGGCCCTCACAGAATTTTGCCTTTGCCTGTAAATAATAACAGATGCATCTGTGTGAATTAATTGCAATCACAGTGTTAAAGTTAAACAAAGTTGACACCACGATAAGAAAAGCTTGTGGATTCCTAATTAGTGACCTACAACTGGAGGGTATGATGGTTACTCAAAACATACTTGAATTTTGCCTTTAGCCCATAGTTCCCAATTGTCCCTCATCTGGAAGGACTGTCCCTCTATTAGAACCAAATGCTTCTGTCTCTCTGTTGTAGCTCTTTTTGGTGTTATTCAATCTTTTTCAAACTTTTTCCGCAGAGGAATCCTTAATATAATTTTTAGGCCTGCTAAAACTAATTAATTGGGAGTCATAATTAATTGGGAGTGGAAATAATGCCCCTTATATTGGTGAAGGAAGAATGCCCTCCTTACAAATAGGTAATAATATCAGTTTCATGCAGCTGGCTCTGCCAAGTAGTGTGGACCCCAGAACTAGGCAGGCACCATCAAATGGGAGCCCAAACAGCCGATGAAAAAACACTCGCAAACTCATGAAGAACCCTAGGATTCCACAGAACTAGGGATGATCAGATACTAGGTACCATACTAGACACAAGTAGAAGTACTGATACTTTTCCAGCTCCAAGACTAGACTAGAGAAAAACTCAAAAGTTAGGAGGCAGCTGACATTTTTAAGGAGCATTGGCTAGGGGGCTCCTGGGATTTGTGCATCGCCATTTTAATGTATGATT
Source organism: Nanorana parkeri (assembly GCF_000935625.1). NCBI lineage: Eukaryota > Metazoa > Chordata > Amphibia > Anura > Dicroglossidae > Nanorana > Nanorana parkeri. Next base: position 26,545 of record NW_017307407.1, on the reverse strand, counting down.
TATTATATACTGTATATAGATAGATATATATCTATCTATATGTATATAGACAGATATATATCTATATAAATATATAGATAGATATATGTCTATCTATATATATATATATATATTAGGGATGCACCAATACCATTTTTTACAGACCAAGTACAAGTACCAATACTTGTCCAAGTACTCACAGGTACCAATTACTGATACATTTTTGTTTAGTGTCATGTGACAATACAAACTAATGATTTCAGGACAGTAGGGTAGGGCCAGGGCCCTGTTACAGCTGCAACCTCTGCGACCCTGGTAGTTCTTGTGAAAATGCAGAGTATCGCACTGGTATTTCAACATCTCTACACAGACCCCTTGTTGAGAATTGCTGGTCTAATTTATAGGTTCTGTTTAAAAATGTACTATTTATTATAGGTGTTTATATAGTGCCAACAATTTACACAGCGCTTTACATCACAGTGCACATTCACACCAGTGCTTGCACTCAAGGAGCTTACAATCTAAGGTCCCTATCTCACATGCATGGAGCCAATTAACCTACCAGCATGTCTTTGGAGTGTGGAAGGAACCAGAGTACCTGAAGGAAACCCACACAAGCACAGAGTACCTGGAGGAAACCCACGAGAACATGCTCCTTGCAGATAGTGTCCTGACCAGGATTTCTGCAAGACAGAAGTGCTAGCCACTATGTCACTGTGCTGCCCTCTAACCTCTTAGTGACGGGAGATGTACATTGTACGTCCGCGCCACTAAGTGCCCAAATGACTGATCACGTACTACAAACACCATTAGTAATACTGGCGGGGTACTATAACAAAATGTCCCTATTGGAAGATTTTTGCAGGGAAGAATTAGTGCCTCTGTGATATGTTTTGCTGTTTGTAAACCCATTTAGGATATTGCTCAAGAAGTTCTAAAACTAACAGGGTTATTCATTAAAGGGTGAAGAGTTTGGAGAAAGCAGGAGAAGTGAACAATCTAAAAAACTTTCCAATTCAGCTCCCTTTCCAGTTCAGCTATGTTGACCTAGATTGTTTTCTATTCCTGCCTTCTCCAAACTCTTCACCCTTTTGTGAATAACCCTGTGAATATTCCACTGTGTAAATTAAAGCTAAAATCCTTAACTTCAGTCGTGCACAGCTGTGTAGGCTCCGATCCTGTGCTGAAATTCCTTACTCTGATTTCGCTGCATGCAGTAAGCTTCTCACAGGGTGCATTAGAAGATGCAGCAAATCAGATAGAGCCCGCCTAATTTACCGGCTGAAGGAAACCCAGTATCATCCAATACTTTCATCCACAGCCTTAATGTCCTTGGCCCGCTCTTTTCATTCATTTAATTTCAGTTCTTTCAAAAAAGGAAGCTCTACATCACATATGGGCATTACTTTGGGCAGTCTATATGCAAATGCAGTCGACCTAGTAATGCCTACTGTTGCACACTGACATCCAATTTACTTCTTTGCACTAATGCATGCCCGTGGTGCTGGCTCCGCATAGGCGTCTCTACAGGGGGGCAAGGGGGGGAGAGTTTCTGATGTCTGCTTGGGGGGGAGTTTCTGATGTCTGCTTGGGGGGGAGTTTCTGATGTCTG
>NW_017307407.1:0-24460 GCF_000935625.1 Nanorana parkeri | reverse complement strand
ACTTTGCTATGGGGCCCTGTGATTTCTAGTTACGCCCCTGTTTAGTTATTTTCAGTGGTATGATTTAGTGGTGAAAATTATTAGTGCCCCCCCATTTTGACTGTGGTATCTTATGTGCCCCCCCTATATATTGTTCCTAGAACCGCCACTGTGGCTCCGCTAACGCCAAAGAATATGACATTCTAGAGGGAAGATTCCCTGACCCTGTCCCTGATGAATGACACTGTGGTATTACATACCACATGCTAAAAGTATAATGTCAAACATTATATTATTCTTATAGATGCCGAACAGCAGTGAGTGAATAGCCGAATGCCGCTGAGCTCCCTCTGTGGGACCGAGCAGAACAGAAAAATAGTTAAAACAGTAGAAAAAAAATAGAAAACAATTCTACGGAGCTAGCAATGAAAGCTAGATAACATCACGGCTGGCTCCTCCCAGCTGTCAGAAGCAGGCTGTCGGCTGGCCGATGGCCGGCCGCTCGGCCAGCTTCGGCTTTCACCTCGGCTCAGTCAAGCCGAAGCATATGCCTTCAGCTCAACTGAGCCGCCCGGTCGACTTCGGGAGCTGTACGGGCTATACTGAACAGTAGAACCGAAGGGGTCCTGGGGCCGAAGCTACGGCTAGATCCTTTGGCTGCTTCGTGAATAGACCCCTTAGTGTCACTAAAGTGTTAACATCATTGATCTTTTATTGTTTTACCTTAAAGTAATTTTTTTAAACTCTGCTAGGCTTCTTATCCCCGATGCAAACATTTTGCATTGGAATGCTTCACTTTATCATTGTTTAATACATTGCAACATGTTTTCACAGTTATAACAAAATAGAAGCAAAATTAAAGTGGAACTTTTATAAATCTGAGCAATGCAAACTTAACATGTGATAAAAAAAATGCATAATAACTTCAGTAAAAAAATATATATATCAAAGAAATGACTAAATCCAGATATGTAAACAACTGAATCTAGGCCCCACACTTATTTGACTCTTGAGGCTACCTATCAGGCAATGAGGCTGTCCATTAGGATAAGCGACTTAAAAAGAAGCTTGAAAGGTAGCCAAGCACCAGTTTTACAGCAAACGTCAACTTCAGCTGCCTATACTGTATGTGCAAATATATATGAAATATCTATGAAAATCATTTTCATACCTTTTTTTTTTTTCTAAAGGTATCCTTAACTTATGTATGTTAACCCCATAAACTTAGTTTCAATTGCTGACATTCATGAAAGGTTTACTTTAATGGTTAAAACGGCAGTTTATCAAATGGTTCCATAGTGAATCCCAGTTATTGTGGTCCAACTAAATGAACAAGGTAAAGGAAATGAATGCCATGAACAGAGTAAGGAATTGCTAACACTTCTTTTAAAATGCAATTCCTTTTAATCCTTAACCTGAAGCAGACTGGTGGTCTGTTTCACATAATGGATACATTGACACAAGAGGAGTACTGGGGATCCCTTTACTGTTCCCATTAGATTAGGATAGAAAAATACACAATTCCGGGTTTCACATGCTTCATTGTAACAGTGAAATCTGTTTGGGAGAAGGGTTGTACCTGTTGCTATATGTACATTATGGGTTCACATACTGTATAATACAGTAAACTCCCCGTTTTCCAGCATCCCCGGGGATTAGTAGATTCCGAAAAAATGTTGTTTCTGGTTGCTTGAGCGTTACTATTAAAAATGGGTTTAACTAATGCTAAACCCCATATTATACCATACCATAACAGTATATTGTACTTAAACCATTAGAAATGCATTGCAGTACTGGGAGCATAACAAGGCACTTTCACAAACAATCGATCAGACACCTGTTTCCAGAATAACACAGCACTTTTCAGAGATCGTTCAGGCACTCATTCCCAGGATAATCCAGAACTTTTCAGCACATTCCTTTACCTTTCTATGCTCCAGAGCTCTCTCTCGCTCTCCTATAAGGTGGCAGAACAGTGAATACACACTTAGATGGGAGTTCCGGTTAGCTGAATACCGGATAACACAGAGAGTTTACTGCAAATAGTGAACATTTAGCAAGTTTCTTTAATAATGGTAACTGTCCATCTGTTTTTATATTTTTTCACTTGTATTGCTGTTAGAGAAATAGAATAAAATACTTTGAATGATAATATTCATAACCCAGGGAGCCTCCTAGTCACTAGTGCAGTGCTAATAATGCAGCAGCGGTAAGGTCACAGAGGGATCTTGTAGCTGAGACAGATTAGTCAAGGGCTTTTATTGAATACCAATAAAGTGAGCAGATTTCCTATCTAAACAGCCAATAACTTGCAGAACAATACCTACTGGAAACAAAACAAAAAAAAGATATTACTTACTAGCAAAAAATGCTTTAATTATAAATATATTTGAGGGATGCTACAACATTTTTCATTTTAATTTTGAGGACTTAAGGAGGGTTAGAGGGTTGTTGGTGTCTGTGTTTCCTCTGAAGATATATACCTTCACTTCCTGTCTCAGGGACATGGCAAAAACTGTGAGGAGGTGAGATCAAACAGCATACTCTCTGGGTTAGGATAACCGGGAGGCAAACTACATGCCATCTTCTCCTTAAATGACTACTCAGGAGAGACACAAACGTCTACCCTCCAGATCTCCAAGGTGATACTCACATCATGCATGACAATGTGCTATCTCTTGACCAGAAAAATCCAACATCATACACAGGGAACACAGGGAGTCACACAAGCAATGTCTTAAGATTGATAAAGGACATCTAGTTCAGGATCCCTTCATACACACATTTATGAATAACTTTTCTCTCTCTCTCTCTTTTGGGGGGGGGGGGATGTCTCCGCACAGTATACCTATTAGTCTTTGTAGTCTACCCAACCTATTTTTTTCAGGACAGATAGGAATTTAAATTGGAGGCAAATTTGGATACATATATTTTTATTTCCTCTGTATTTATTAGGAATAAATAGTCAAAAATGTGAGAAAAAGCATTACATCCTGTAATTCTTCTCAATGCAACATTCATGTAATTGATGCACCCCCATACATTTATATAATCAGCAAGTCTGCTGATTAAAATTATATCACATTAGTGTGACTTTATGCAGTGTGGCAGAATGGTAACGCTTAAAGTAAATTAACGCATTTTACTTTAGGAGAACTTTATTCCCCATATGCAGGGGGAAAAAATTATTTGTGTAAATTGTTAGCAAACCCTTAGGATGAGATTAAGTCAGATTGACGACGGTACAAATTGGCATGACACACGGTTGCAATTGCTGAACATTTGAATCACACTGTGTTCACTTTCATGAGTATTTAATGCTTGTATGGTAAATGTAAATGTCATATAGGCCATCCAACAATCAGCAAGCAATAGATCACTACAACAGTGATCTGTTGTTGCAAGGAGATACTGAATGCGGCTGCAACAGTTCTGTGTCACCGTTAGAACTACTGTCAAGTTTTTATTGCTGTCTGTGCCCCTGTTAGGAACACTCAGTTGTTCTAATCATCCTGATCACCATTGTCACCAGGAATGAAAGTGACAGCAAATCCAAAAATTTTAGCTGCCCCCACAGCAGGAATAGAGGGGAAATCTTCTAATGGAGACAATTGTTCTTGTGACAACCCCCTGTGATATCCCTTACATCAGAAATATATATTCTCAAGGCCTGTTTAGTCTAAAGTACAAGAATGGAAATCTCCCTAATGAGACACACATAGCAGAAAAAAAGAAAAGAAAAACCTGATAGCGATTTCAAACCTTCCCTTCTCTATCCGAAAATAAAAGAAAACGTAGTGGCCTTAGATATTCTTTAAATAGTTATAGTACCTCTAAAGTCAAAATCTTTTTTTTTTTTTTACTTTTAGAGGTATTAAACCCCTATCAGGGTCTGGTGTGTTCCTTTTTTCTTTCTTTTTTTTCTGCTCTCAAAACACCCCCAAAAACTTAAGAACATGCAAATTAGTCCTTTTGCCAGGTTCTACCCTGCATGCCTGATGTTCTGGGTGTTCTGGGAGTGTATGCAAAGTGTGGAAACTGTAAAACTCAGTATCAGCACTTTGGACAGCTCCGACTTGCACACTTGCCAGCTTTACTATAGAATAAATCCTGATAGAAGCAGCTGTACACAGGTCTGTATACAGGTCTGTATACATTGTCACAGGTCGGCTAGAACTATGAGGAACTATGAGGTGAGTGAAAAGCACTCACCTCATAGTTCTCCTTAAAGGCCCCATTCATACTTCGTTGTTCACTATTGTTGAATATTTTTTAAGCATTTATACAGGTGTTTTTGCAAGCTTTTAAGGCTTGAGCCTTGAAGGCTTTAAGGCTTGAGCGTTTTATTTTATCTTTATGTTTAGCCAATGCAAAGCCAGTTACTAGGCAAAAAATGCACATTATGCGCATCTTTTGAGCATTTTTTAGCCACTCCCATTAACCACTTCATGTGGGTTCATGTAAATACACGTCATCCGCTTGAAGTGGTTATACCAAGAACACGGCTACTGCTGCAGCCATGTTCTTGGTATCATTTTAAAAAGCAGGTGATTGCTGTTTATGTGCAAGCAATCTGGTGTCTATACAGGGGCCGGATCATTTGCACGGTGCAATGCCCCTATGTGATAGCAATAAAGTTAAGTGTAAAAAAAAAATGAAAGTAACACATAAAAAACAATAAAAAATGCAAAAAATAATTTTGTTAAAGTCCCCCGCCCTTTCAAACAAACACGCGTCGGATGCTCCTACGTGTAAAAACGAAAATTGCACCAGATATGTTACATATCGCCGCACACGTCAGTGTGAGAGCAATAATTTTAGGTCCATCAATCACTGTTAACACTAAACTGATGAGCAGTAAAAGCTTTTAAAGTGTCGCCTATGGGAAAGTTGGGGTATTGTAGTTTTTCACAGTTTTACAGGGGCACACAATGTTACGGCTTTATTTACCCAAACGTGACCCTGTCTTTTTTATTTTATCAAAATAATTGGGTATTATACTTGTTTCTCTGCACTAAATTTCCTTGTATATACACTGCATTGGCACCCTTCCCCTGGCATCCCTTGATCAGCTGATCAAAGGAGCGGGTCATAAAATTCTCAGCCCAAACGGAGCTAGCAGGCAATCAGCTCCTAGCTCCATTCACGTATTCTGACAGCGGATGGCAGAGACAAAGGAGACAGGAATCTGTTCTATTTTTTTTTTTTAGCTCGCAGGTTGAATGAAAAAAATAGAACCACGTCTCCCCAGCTTATCATCTGATGGCCTTGCTTATGAATACGAGAGAATGTGCAGCAAGCTAATCTACTTTATAAACATTCACCAGCGAATGTTTATAAATATTCCACAAAAGGGGTATAGCTATCAATATAGTGTCCAGTCATTTTAGAAAAGGAAGCTAGCAACTGTGATTTGACTGCCTTCTTTTTGTCTTCTAACTATAATGTTAAAACTGATATTTAACCCTTTCGCTGCCACTGGGGTAATAAGCCGGCTCCGGCAAGTCCCTGTAACCAGGAGTCTGTATACATGTGTAAACAGACTACAATGGAACTAATTCAGGCACTAAATATGTGCTAAAATTAACTTCAAAGAGAACTATGTCCTATTCTTTTTTGCCCAGAGTTCTCCTCAGGGTCACAGGAAGACATACTAATGTCCTCCGATGACCCAAAACTTAGTATATAGCAGACTGTTGGCCACTATATGCAAAGTCACTCCGCCGACGTGAACAATCCCAACAATACTTTTGTGATACAACCCTCTGGCTCTAGAGTTAGAGCCACCTGTGCCTGTCCCCTCCCCTGTCCGTTCCTCTAGTTAGCGCTGGAGAAACGGAGAGGGGAGGAGGGATCCCTGTGGGGAGCAGTGACTTACAGTCACTGCTCTCTGCAGGGAGACGATCAGGAAGTCAACGATCGGTATCTGTTCACTGACTTCCCGATCAATAGAGCCGACCTGTGACAGCTTTAGTGTCACAGGTCGGCTTGAATTATGGCGATGAGTGTTTTTCACTCTCCCTATAATTTTCCTTTAAGTGTATTTCTTACTGAAAATCTTGGTTTGATAAACAGTTGCACTCATATCATTGCAACTGGCAATTGCAACTGACACCATTTTATTCTACAAGGTCTCTGCTTTCAGAAAATATATAATGCTCAGGGTTTTTATGTAAACTTTAGGCCTAAAATGTGCATTTTAACGCGTACAGAAAACCCCAGAAAAACGGCTCTGGCACTGAAATGTTCAAATGTTCCAAAAACATAATTAGTGTGGGTACTTTTACATACATAGTTCTGTTTGATTTAGTGCTTAACGATTCTTTAAAGCGTAGCTTTAGGCAGATATAAAAGACAAATGAATGCAGTTCTGTGTTTAATAATATGGCACATCAATAACTGGAGTCCTGCTTTTAACATGGGGCTAAATGAGGACTAGTCCAGACATAAATACATTCTCCGGGAAGATGGCAAAGTTGCCAGATTACTTGCTTGGACTTGTTCATTAGTATTTTGGGGAGATTAGCTTACATAGTACAGCTGCTTATACACAACATATAGCACCAGCTGTTACCATCTGTCTGTTAAGGCAGCTTTTTTGGAACTGCTCTATTATTCATGAGACTGCAGATCATTCATGTATACTCAGGAATTTAAAGAAGAACTCTGGGAACAATTATTCTTAACCCTTGCAGTGGGGGTACCCTCCACACACACACACACACACACACGGCAGGGGTAAAGTATTGGTTTCATCTAGGGTGTACAATAAAGTTATACTCACCTAGCCCGTAGCCGGAGCCGGTAGGCTATTACACTGCTCCACGCAGCCTGTCTCCTCCTCCGCTCCAGCAATGGTACAATGCATTGGACTTGATGACTCATAAGACCTTAGACCACTGCAGCAGAGGAGGAGGAGTCTGTTAGGACCAATCTAAGAGCCAGATGTCTCCAAGGATTAGGTGAGGATAACTTTTTTTTTATTTTACACCCTAGACGAAAACAAGCACTTAACCTATGCAGCGCAGGGGTAGCCCCACTGCAAGGGTTAAGAATATTTTTTCCCAGAGTTCTTCTTTCAGACAACCCATAGTAATATAAAGAAAGATGGCAGATCCTGGAAAATGAAAGGTTATCCTTGTCCTTTCACCATACACAAAATATCATGACTTCATCCTATGGGCAAATCTGCCTATGAACGGTGATATGACAAAAGACAAGATGACTGGAGATCTCTTCCAGTATGCTAGAAAAAAAGCACATTTGCTTAATTGAATCCATGGCAACAGTACTTATTTTGTAGAAAGGATTTCCCAGAATTCTCAACTCTCTGCCCCTTCTTTTCATTATTTCAGAATTGTCATTACATTTACTGCCAGTTGCAGACATGGTGCGCAAGGGTCCCCCTTGCCCTCTCCACCCTATTCAGTTAGCTTAAAGGAGTGGGACATCATGAAGAATGTTATCTATGTGACAATGGCAATGGGTACAATCACCCACATCTTATGCAAGTTGGCCCCTACATACCTACACCTGGACACATGGTGTGTCTGCCCATTTCTTATATTGAGAGTATCATCGTCATTGAAATACTGCTTGATAATACAACAATACTTTCCATTTACCCATTTGGAAAGTAAATAGATGTAATCACCTGGTACAAGAAGGTTGTAGATCTTATAAAACACTTACAATGTCTTTAACTCATCTGAAGGGACTGTGTTTCAGGAAATGCAATCAGGTTGATTGTGTTGCAAGTGAAGAATTAGTAATAGTACACCGCCACTCATCGGTAACTAGAGCTTTAAATATTAGTCAACCCCCCTTCTCGGCATCTGAAATGTTTTCTGTCTTTGCCCATTAAAGATGAACTCCAAGAAAACAGCTAAACACACAAATGCAATACTATGCTGTTTTACCTGGCAAAAGATTGTATTTCTCTCTACCCAGTCCTGAGATTTACACAGCCATGTCTAGCAGGGCGGAATACCTGTTTTGTTCTCATGTGCAGTTAAGTCACACTTAAAGGTCTTGTCCCTCCCCCTCTCTGTGATTGGACAGTAAAATAAGGAGTTGCAGGTTGATAAGCTCATCTGTGTCACTCTGCTCTCCCCGACTATTAGCATGTTTGTTTGATACATGAGTACTGCAACATAAGTGACTGGCACCTCGAGTGGCTCTTCCCTCTTTGAGTCTACCCTTTGCTGTACAGACAGTTGACACCAAGTCAGATTCAGGTATTTACACTGCTTGCATTAAAAAAATACATTGGGGGGAATTTATCAATATTGGAGCAGAAGAATCTTGAGCAGTTGCCTATGGCAACCAATCAGCTTCTCTCTTCAGTTTTTTCAATTAAAGGGATATTAAAACCCTTGAGTGTTTTTGAATATATCTACTACTAGCAAGCAGTAGATATATGCAAAACAATAAATAAAAAAAAACGTTCCAAAGGGTTAATACTTACCTGTGTCTCCGCCGCGCGCTTCCGTCCGAACATCTGAAAATTTCTCGGGCCTGCCGCAAAGGATCTTGGGGCGGGCGCAATGCGCAGTTCAGATGTTCGGCCGGAAGACTTGGAGAGACACAAGGTAAGTCTATGGAGCAGTGCGTACCCACACAGGCTCCGTGGGACATGAGAGAAGAGGAGGACAGAGGAGTCATCGCTGGATCGGAGACCCGCAATAGCGCTGGAGGGACAGCTGAAAAGGACAGTAAAGAAGAAGATGATCAGATTAAGAAACATAATTTATGGTAAGTCCTTACATTAGCATTGTGTGTGGGGGGTGGACTTTTGACTTTAATGTCACTTTAAGCTTTGAAAATGAAAGGTGGATGATGATTAGTTGCCATGCACAGCTGCTCCAGATTTTGTGTGCTCCAGTTTTGATAAATTCAGCTCATTGTACAATGAGTACACAGCTGACATAATTTGTATCTTTTTTATTTGCCCGGAATGTAATTTTAAGAGTAAAATAATAGGCTTGCTGCATAGCAGCTCCCATCCTCCACTGATAGGTAGGTTTCTTTCCCCTCTGTCCTGTTTACTCACCAGATGGAGCCGCCTAAACATTTCTATTAACGTTCATGGTCATATCTGAATTAAACAGCTTGATCACTGTGCTGGGAGTGCACTAGTGAGCGCTCTCTCAGCACAGAAAAGCGGGCTGGCTGACTCATACATGTGTTATGGCCCACGCTTACGTGCATTACACTGGCAGGAATGTTAAGAAGGAGCAAGTGAGTAAGCACAGGTGATGTAATAAATAGCTTTGCCTAATACATTATGTTATAGGGCAGAGAGGGTAGCCTGCATATGTAATGAGCACATAACAGGGCAGCACAGTGGCTTAGTGGTGTAACCTTACCCACTGATATCTTACCGGAAAGGTAGGGAGAAAATGCCTCTCTCGCGGACGTCAGGGAGCAGCTATCTAATAGCGGGAGACTCCCTGAACATCAGGGAGACTTGAGATCCCTGCATTCTGGTAGGTTAATTAGCTCAACTACGCACATATTATGTATAATGTGATCATATGCTGATACAATTTGTCTGGTGCATTGTTTTATAAGCATATACATGAAGATATGCCCTGACCAGTAGCGGATCTACCGCCGGTGCAGGCGGTGCCGGGGCACCGGGGCCTGAGGCTGTCCCGCCCCCTGCAGTGCACACATCGAAACTCCCTGGCTGGGTAAGTCCGAGGGGTGGGAGTTTATCTCCAAGTTGGAGTTTGTATAAAGAACAAGTCATGTTTTGGAAACTTTAAAGCACATCTCCTGGCAAACCAAAAATCTACCCTTGCAGTGAGACTACCTCTGCACTGCAGGGGTAAAGACACTTTTACTTACCCACTCCCCTCTCCCCTTTTGGTCAGCGCTGACCTTTTTCCCCTCCACTCCAGATGTAGACTATCTATGCAGGCAGGGCCATCCCTAGCTTTTTTTCGACCTGAAGTAGCGGGGGGTGGGGGAGCGGAATCCCGCCGGGCTCCTTGGAACCAATGTCACTTGTTGCCAGGAGCTCAGCAGGATGCCAGCAAGAGCATCCCAGGCTGCTAAGAGCTAGGTGGAGAGATGTGTGTGGCCCTTACACATCTCCCCGTCTAGCTGTTGGCAACCTGGGACGCTCTGGCTGGAAAGGGGGCGTCAGACATACTGCAAACATTGTGCAGCAGAGCAACCATGCTGCTTTGCCTGCCTCCCGAGGCAACAGCCTCAGGCTGCCTCATTATATGAAGCAGCCTGCTTTAGACGTGATGACATCAGCTTTAGGCTCCATTTACACCTATATTTTAGGTGCCATTGGGTGGGTGGGGGGGATAGTAGTTGTGTACTACATTCATAGTAGCTATTATCTGGAACAGCTGGGAAAGCGCCGGAATGCTTCACCTATTGGTGCTCACACATTCCACCGCCGAAAAACTGGACGGGATTACGTTAAAACGTGTGACCACGACACCGGTCACACATTTTAACATTGTCACAAACTTTGATAGAACACCCGCTCCCGCACCCCGTCCCCCCCGTCTTGGGAGGGGGGCCCAAGATAAAATCTTGCACCAGGGCCCTTTGGTTATTAGTTCCGCCACTGGCCCTGATTTAGCAAACCTGTGAAAACAGAGCTGGTTCCTCTTTTGTATTTCTTGTACATAAACTACCAATATCCACAAAGTTGATCTTTATTGCATAAGTCTATTGTAACATCTATGTTTTATTTTCCTTATATTCAGGTACCAAAGAGTTTATGAGTTGCACCATGCTGAAAATTCAATATAAGGAATTTAAATGGAAAACAGAGCTGATTGCTTTGATTTTGGAAATCATTTTTGCTTTTTGTACTGCCACAATCACTAAGCTTGAACAACATCATAATTGTGTCCATTTATTTAGAGAAAATACAATGGGGGGAATTTATCAAAGCAATTGCAAGTGTTTTAGCCTCGTAGATCATTTTTCTTTATGTGCAAATCTGTTTAGCGGCTCCTTTTAACATGTGCTCCTGTTTTGACCAGAGTTTGCACTTTTTTCCCGATTCTACTTGTTTTGCGAAAGTTTGCAACTGTCTGCATCTGTGCTTATCCGCCGGCTGTCTGAAACTGGAGCATCACCTAAAAAAACCATTGCAACTTAAGAAGTCCCCATGACCACTTCTTCGAGAAGCGACAGTTAAGCTTTTTGTCTGAAGTTGCAAATCCTCTTTTCCGGAGTCCATTGTATCTCATTTATGAACAATATTACACTAGCAAAATAAATCCAGTGCAAATATAATCCATGCAACCATATGTAAGTTTAACCATTTAAGGCAATGCTTGTCATGTGTACCTCTATCAAAGGAGATGAGATCCTCCATCCTTTCAATCTCACCAACCCTATGTAAGGAAACCGAGGGGGGGTGGTTCTGTCTCCATAGTGTGGGTATGGAGCTTCTGGCCGCATTAAGCAAATGAGGCAGGATGGATTTTCTTATCCACTTTTGTAACCATCTTTTTTGAACCACAAAACATTTTCCCTTTATGTAATGGAGCAGGGGAGAGGAGAAGAGGAGAGTGGTTGGTGTTTAAAGTCCAAATCAGGTGCTCTGCCGAGGAGCCAAGAAGTGTCTGCTGGTAGTATCACTGATTGAAAAGCAAAGGGAAAATTAAAATGAATGCATCCCCTACATCTAATGATTGGTAAGCTGCAATATATTATATTTTCGATTTTGGGTTTAGATACACTTTAAAAGTCTTAACAGTGGTACAACACTACAAAGAAAAAATTAAATACAGTGGTTTCTCAATTTAAGAGTCACTTCATCCTGAGTTAGACTCACGTTAATATCTATTTAGGGTCCTTTTTTCTTTGTTTAGCAATACTTTATCTAGTGTGTGTGTGGACAATCATTTACATATCAACTCCTCCACGTCTCTTTTCGCCCTTGTTTTGGGGAGCTTGGGTAGAAAATGGAATCAGAAACAGAATCATGAGGCAAAAGTTCACGCAGAAGCCAATAAATGTGTTAGCTTCTATAAATTACTTCTGTCATGTGCAAATAAAGATGATGAGCATAAGAGAATATAGTGTATATCATGGGAAAGCAATCAGAGACAGTTTGTCCCCAAAAGTAATTATGTGCGCCACCACCTTATATCTTTCATGTAGCATTTCCAATTGTTTTTTTCCATGGAAAGGACGTCCACACATTGAAGATACAATTCCAACCCTTTAGTCACTGTTCAGCTGGCTTTGCTTACAATCATTTTTTTTTATGCAGAAGTATAGGGACAAACATTTCCAGAAAGTACACAGAACTTCATGAACAGGTAAGCAGCAAAACTTGAGAAGAGCATCTGTAAAATCTTTAGAGCTGTGTAAAGTGAAACATGAAGAATAATATGTGAAATGGAACATGTTATATGTCCTCATCTAAATGTATGTAAAGGGTATAGTTAGGGTGTGGTGGGTCTACTCCCTAATAATGTTGCTGCTAAAATGTGTCTTCTCCAATTTCTTTTTTTTCTTCGGGCAGCTTTGGTCCCTCACTGTAAAAGACTTACCTGCAGATTGACTCCTGCCCAAAACATGCATGCACACAAAAATGCAATGAGTTGCTGCAAGTTCCTGGTAAACACGATTTAGCCCGTGGACGCGCGCGTATTGGAATGTTTATGCACAATAGCACACACACGTGAGCGTATGGAGGCACGCTCGTTATCCTACATAAACTGACAAGGAGCCATGACCAAGTTGCTGAGTGGTCTTCAGCTAGTCACTGGGTGCCTGTACTCTGCTCCAGTATCCTGATTTCCTGTGCATGAACCCGACTTGTGACCATTGACTCCACTTCCTCCTTCTGAATTGGAACCTGTGCTCTCTGATCTCCTGTGTATGACCCTGACTTATGATTCCTGACCTTGATTCTGATCTGTGATTTGGCACTTCAAGATTCGGCTACCATGATCTCAGCTTGAACTTTACTCCGCTCCTGGTCTGCCACTTGGTGTGGCAAGTGGCCATCAGTACCCTGAGCAGCTACATCCAACCAGTGCTTCGTTGCCCCCTTACCCTTGCCATAAAGACAAGGGTCCATCAAGTTCAACCTGGTTGTGTGTGTGTGTGTGTGTCTGTATATATCTTGCTCTAACACTTCCCATATAATGGTATATGAAGGGGGGAAAAAAACCTCATCTAGAAGTTTCTTGAATTTATCTACGCTTTCAGCAGATACCACTGCCTGTGGAAGGGAATTCCACAATTTTAATACTCTCATAGTAAAAAACAACAACTTTTTTGCACTCTAAGGTTGAATCCCCTTTCTTCTAACCTCTTGTTGTGTCCTTGTGTTCTCAATATAGTTCTCGGTGTAAAGAACTTGTTCCAAATATGGTGAAGACTGCAATAAGATCCCCTCTTAATCATCTCTTTTCTAAGGTGAATAAGTTTAATTTTTGAAGGCGGTATTTATAACTCAGGCCTTCTGTCCCTTTAATTAATTTTGTAGCCCTTCTTTGAACTCTCTCAAGTTCGAGGATATTTTTCCTGAAAGTTGGCGACCAAAACTGCACCACATACTCAAAATCAGGCCGAACCAGTGATTTATAAAGTGGAAGTATTATTCTTTTATCCCTTTTTTGATGCACGCCAGTATCTTGTTTGCTTTGCTGGCTGCTGCTTGGCATTGCTTACTATTGCCAAATCTGTGATCTATGAGCACCCCAGGTCTTTCTCCATTCCCGACTTCCCTAATGTAGCACCCCCCAAGTTACACACAAATTCTTTGCTCCCTTCTGCATAACCTTACATTTGTCAATATTAAATCGCATTTGTCATCTTGTAGCCCATGCCTCAATTTTATCTAGGTCTTGCTGAAGTGCAAATATCTCCTGTTCAGAATTTACTGCCCTATAGTTTAGTAGCGTCCGCAAAAAACGAAATCGTACTATTTATTCCAATCTCTATGTCGTTAATGAATAAGAAGAACAGGATTGATCCCAGGACTGAACCCTGGGGCACCCCACTCACAACCGTTGCCCAATTACAAATTTACCCATTTATTACCACCCTTTGACACATTCTTGCAGCCATATTTTCCACCCATGTACATACAATCTCATCCAAACCAATACCGATTAGTTGATGAATTAAACGTTTGTGGGGCACTGTATTGAATGCTTTAGCAAAGTCCAGATACACTACATCCACTGGCGGTCCTCTGTCTAAATTAATACTGACTTCCTCATACAATGTTAGTAGATTAGACTGACATGAATGGTCCTTCATGAAGCCATGTTGGTTCATACTTATGATACCAGTTTTATTCGCAAATTCCTGCATGTATTCCATTTATCATGCCTTCAAATACCTCCTTTTTTATAGGTTTTTTTTTGTAGCAACAGTGTTGCCTTAACTATTAAACTGAAAGCAACCCTCTAATCTCTGGCACTAACCACAACCCTAATATAAATCCTATGACTGAACAGACTCTCACCTCTCACTGACTGATACTCGCCTTCGCCTGAACTGAGAGCAAGTACTGGGAATAACTGATTTACACCTGTCCTCATCTTGGAAAGGAGGAGTGGTACATGTGCAATAGCTGTACTATATCATACTTGATATGAAATTGAAGTTGTGTGTTCTTGGAACTTAGAAGGTTCCCCAAAATAGTGGAGGAGACTTTAACATCTCTCCAAGGTTTCACACCACTATTCACAGATTACAAACAACAGCTCTTTAGTAAATACCACAACACTTAAATTAACTTAGTCTAACTTGTGGTGTCGAAAAATTTAGCTAACCTTCTCGGCAAATAATCTAATCTTTGATAGTGTAACAGTACCAGGATTTCTCAACGACATCTTGCAATCAGCTACTTTCCTTCTTAAGCTTGGTGCGTTCCACAAGCAGATAACTAAAGTCCAGTGCCATAGTTAATCCAGACCTCACCTTTGACAAAAGTGCCCACATCTCATTTTATATTAAGGGCTAGTGTTGCTACCATGGCATCAAGAGCTGGGAATGCCCCTCTTCTGTACAATGTGGTAAGAGGCACGTTGTAGCAAGTCTTTACCTATCACAGCGGAAGGTTCCCCCTTCCTAAAACCACCTGCATAGGAAAAGCACTGACATGCAAATTACAATAACTGGGGTTCCAGAAAATCCTCATTACATATTCTGTCATCAATGTGAGCAATTTTATTGTCCTAAACTACCAATTTGCAGCAGCACAGAGATCACTTTTATAAATTTACGTATTATCCACCTAATTGAATCCAACATTTTAATTTGTATCCATAGTTTAATTATCTAATGCATCCTGACAGCATAAGTCTGTCTTATTCAATGTATTTTTAGATTATTGCACAGTGCTATGATAAGGTGGATTTTTTAACTAGTGGAAAACGTGTTTAAGCTGGAGAAAAGAAGAAGTGACAGAGATGACAAAACTGCATGGTATCAGCTATATCCCCCTTAAGCTATGGCTATGGAACAACATTGTGCTTTAATGTAGTCTGGCAGATTAATCAACACCTTTTAGTTGAGCTACATGACTTTGAGTGTTGCAGAAAAAGCACAAAAGGAAAAATGTGCAATGTATAAATTCAAAAGTTCAGGGGAAGGCTCACCAAACAGAAGAAATACATTTTGTAGTTTAACTTTTTTATCTGATTTAAATCATATACAAATATATAGACACAAATGCTACATTTATTTTTTTAATTCTCTAGGCACACTTGAATGATAACATTCTTTCATATTAACTCTACATGTTTTATGCAGGCTTTGGGTTACTACTGCAAGACTTAAAAAGTTTTTTTTTTAAAGTGCCATGCTAAATACTTAAATAATAAGAAGTATGGTTTCCTTTAAATGCATCAGCCCCTCCCTCTTCCGCCAGCAGTTTTTCCAAAACGGCCACTTATATGTCCACAGTCCTTGGAGATATTCACTGTGGGGTGCCCCACAGACTCTCCCAGCCAAGCCATATATCTGAAGGTTGTACTGGGGAAGGAAGCCCTGCATTTAAGGAGTTACTGTGCTAAAAGTACAGGTATCCTTTAACTACAACACTTCAATTAGAATTCTGTAAGAAGCCTGCAATGACATTTTTGCTATCTTAACCACAGACAGTCTTGTTATTTCTTTCTAGGTTGATGCAATCTCAAATAGTGAGAGTCCACAATACATTCCATAAACACAACAAGATTTGGGAGCTTTGGGACCTTCATAGAGCTCAAAATGTATCTTCTTTGGGGAGCCACCCTCTACATACCCTCTGCTTTTTCTTTCTCTTCAACTGCTGCAAGACTGCTGTCAATGCCACTACATTCTATTTCCAAAATGAAAGCATTTGGCCTACAGATTTAGCATACACATTAACACCTTCAGGCTGCAGTGATTGTATACATATACAGTCACATGTATTCAGGGATTGTTCACACTTGTTTTTTTCTGGTCCAAAAATGCACCCCCATAGATTCCAATGTTTTATACTGAACACCAGCCTAACTTCCATCTTGCACAGTTGTACAGGCTCTGCTCCTGTACTAAAATTGCTTCTCACAGTTTGCATTAGAGAGCCCTCATTTTCTGTCTGGAGGAAAATCATCTGGTATCATCTAGCACTTGCCTTCCCAGCCTTACTGTCTCTGGCCTGGCATCACATGTGGCCGTTACTTAGGGTGGTCTGCATGCAAATGCAGCCTGCCCAGTAATGCCCAATCCTCCATAATCACAAGCACTCATTTGGGCATTTTGACATTTGCGTAACTCCTCTCAAGAGGCATCTCACTGCTTGCATCAGGGCTAAGGATTTTTGTGAAGAGTATTGTGGCAGGGTTCGGTGATGTTTTCAGGAAGCTATGCAAAGTACCCTTCTTGTCCCTCCCACCATGCATTGCATAGAGAAGCACAGAAATCAAATGATGATACAATTGGGTAAAAAATGAAGTACAGTATGTAATAAAAACCGGAACAATTTTGTTTAAAGATTTCATTAATATGTTGTTGAGGAGAGGAAGGAGGCAACAAAGAAAATATAGGCAGATAAAATTTTAGTTCAGATACAGTTGCATGATTTAAAAAAAATATTAATACAAAATAGAAAAAAAAAGTAACAACCGTTTTTTTCTTACATTTTTGCGAATTCAACAGCCTCTAATAATAAGAACATAGCAGTGTTTTATTTTAAAAAAACTGTGTACCAAATAAATCCCTAAATCTCCTTAAAAACAGCACCGACCTCTATAAAAATACTGCATCCTTTTTTTGTTTTCTATATGTACTCATTTTAATATACTCACTTTACTATTATCTAAAAGTATCATAAATAGTTAGCAAATGTGTCTTTGGACCTCAAGACTAGATCTAGGATAGTCTGAAGTCTTGCAGTAGACAGAAACCTGTGTTGAGAAGCTTTAAAGACATCAGCCCAGCGATACCGCAAAATGTGGTCACCCACAATTTATGTCTTCAGTATTATATTGATGGGTCTAGTTTATGGTTCTGACTTGTGTCAGGGAGCAAAACACCTTGGAGGGCATGTGATTAAAATCCATTCTTGCTCTTGATAACAAATCATGACACTATTCTAGCGTATTGAAGTACAGTGGCTTTCAAGTAACTGTTCACTTTTACGGTATGTTTATGAATGTGAATTTAAGCCACCCAATTACACACAACACTATCTGTCAAAAATGTTTCAGTAATATAGTTGCAGTTGGATTATTTTCATGTATATCTCTTCTCTGGGGAACTGGTGAAAAATTCACAATGGGTTAATGCATATAGGAAAAGAAAATGTGTGTTTATGGGCTATATGGGAGTTCTGTCAATGAGTAACGTGCGTAAAATAATTGCTCACAAATTAGTGCATGCTTAATTGATCTTTAAATTGATAATTAAAAATAGGTGCCGGTTTTTTAATAGGATTCAGCAATTTAAGTTGAATAGTTAACGGAGGCCATGGAAGATCAACTTCCTAAGCTTTCTAAAATTAACTAACAGGAAGAGGTGCAGTAATAGGTCAGAACATAATTAAAATGAAAGTTTAATCAGAAAGTTAATGGGGGAGAATTAGGAACCTCTGCTTTTACACCAGGAAAGGGATATAGAAGCCCCGAATCCTACTAATGAGTTTCTATTAATCTTAGCCTGCAGGATAATCAGCGACAAGAAACTATAAAAATTACTATGATACATTCGCCATGCTATTAGAGGGGTATGTATTTTAGCTCAAAACATTTTCTACAGAAATAAACACATACACAAGGGTTGATTATAATTAAACAGACAGAGGCATTTATTAGATTTTGATCAAACCATATGGAATATCTGGGTCACACTCTATAATATCCTATTTTATATTAACTACTTCAATATTCTTTATATATCAATATTAAATGTATATTTGAGCGTGTTGGCTACATGTTTAGAGGAACACTATTTCTACCAATCCCATACACAATTTTGCTATGGGGCCCTATGATTTCTAGTTATGCCCCTGGATGGGATCTATAGCAGCGGCTCAGAGCAGGAGAAGAATTGCAAAGAGCGCAGTGCAAAACAGATATATTTGAACCACTAGGTGGATCACAGGTTCTTGCTTCCAGCAGAGAGCTTTGGACACTACTCTGAAAAATATTATTTGCAGTCAACCCTTTCAAAGAAACAAGAGGGGAAGAGTTTTGACACACCACACTGTAAAGTGCCAGGATGCCATATCTGCAACATGATCATGTGGGAAAAAAAATCTAAAAAAGAAGTTAAAACAATGTTAGTACTAACAAGTTTTAGTTAAAGTTCAATAATCTTATTTGTTTTTATGAGTGCTTGCTCCTGCCAGTGTGTGCTTTTGTATCCAGCACTCAAGGGTCACTCCACTACCTGTCCTATGTGTTGAAAGCTGAGAAGAAGCAATTCAAGAAACATAGAGATTGTTAGTAATTAGTAGTGGCTATGGAAAATAAACAGTTGCTACCTACAGTGTTACTGAACTGCTTTTGTAAAATGAATGAACTTGTGCTCTTCAGCTAGCATTTTCTTTAAACAATTAACT
This sequence comes from Nanorana parkeri, assembly GCF_000935625.1. NCBI lineage: Eukaryota > Metazoa > Chordata > Amphibia > Anura > Dicroglossidae > Nanorana > Nanorana parkeri. The sequence continues at coordinate 5,442 of NW_017307407.1, read as the reverse complement.
GATCAATTTAATATATCACCAACAAACAAACTGGTGAATAAAGTAAAAGTAGCAACAGGAAAAGGTAGATTAGTTTTGAATGTAGTAAGAGGTAACAAAACCACAGCCCACATCCTAAGCTTTTATATCTGAAGACAAGCCAGTAATGGGTCCAGTCCTTCCAGGGCCTCTCACTCTACTAACACAATGAAGACAAGTCTTAATGCCACGTTAAGCTTCAAATTCAGCTTAAGAGGTTCCCTGGTGAGTGGTGTTTTGGATACGGTGCCCTAAACATGCATTTGATTTCTTTTAGCCTTGATTGAGACTGATGTTTAAAACACCTATATCTACTAAGAATTCGCATAGTGGGATCTAGTCAGTGCCTTTTAAAGGAAAGGCTGACCCTTGCCCTCACCATGCCAATGCCTCCACACTCCTCTGCCCTTGCCTCCACATCCTTCCCTGTCTCCCTCTGCCACTAGGCAACCAGGGCTGCTCCTGCCATAAGCACTTGTATGCACAGCAAGGTGAAGGTTTATGTGTAAGCTTTAAATAATCTGTATCCTTGCTACATTTGTTTTATGCTTCTGAACATTGACATGATTGTTTTTGAAACTACAATTACTTTTTTGGTAGACAATTATCACACCTGAAAAATTAATAGTTACTAAAGTCTAACAACAACCAAACTCCAAAATCTGGAACAAAATCTAACCCCTATTTTTTTTTTTTTAATCTGTATTTATAATTTTATCTTTATACAATCAAAAACATATACAATACATGGGCTGATGTTTTTAAAATATAAATGTCCACACAAACAAACATAAGAAAAAGAAGAGAATTTGCTGAATGACCAATATCACATAACAAATATATATACAAGACTGACTCCATAGATTATGAACCCAGTAAAAAGCCTCAACCAAAATAAATAAATAAATAAATAAAAATAAATTGGTTACCCTCTTAATAAAAACCATATTTCCATATTCCAAAACCCTCCCCCAAAATTCCCACCCTAAAGGTTCATCGAGCTATAATCAATCCAAATATCCCATTTACTGAGGAACGCATCATTATTCTCTCTACCCATTGCTATCCACTTTTCAGATTCCATAATACAATTAAACTGCCTTACCCAATCTGATCTTGTGGGTACCCTTTTGCTCTTCCAAAATCTCGGTATTAACCTCTTTGCTGCATTTAAGAGATGAGGCAAAACTGTAGCTTTGTATTTAGCCTTTGACGCAGGCATCAAATGCAGCAAAAAGACCTCCTCTAACCCCTATTTTGAACCTATCTCTTAACATTTACCCTTAAAGTGTATCCAAAGAACACTTTGTCCAACACAAGTATATTGTTAAATGGGAGAGGATACTGGGGGTTCCTATCACTAGGGAGCAATGGGAGTCGATATGGAGGTCGGCTGCTAAATCCTCTATATGTTCAGTTTATGAGGAAAATCAGTATAAAATATTATACCAGTGGTACTACACCCCCGAGTTTTTACACTCTATATTCCCGACAGTGTCGCCAGAATGTTGGCGAGGGGATGGACAAGTAGGGTCCCTGTTTCATATATACTGGTCTTGTCCGAGGTTGCAAGCTTTCTGGAAGATGGTCCAAACCACACTGGAACGCTTGCTACAGTCGAAGCTCCCTTTGAAACCTATTCACTATCTACTGGGCCTTCCGTTCCCTCACCTCCGTAAGCATGACCGTAAACTAGCCTCCCATATAATGACAGCGGCAAGATGCCTCATAGCCCTCCAGTGGAAGCGCCAGACTCCGCCGACTGAGGTGGAGCTGTATCAGCGTGTCAAGGAGGTACAGGAAATGGAACACCTGACGGCAAGGTTGAATAACAATTTGCATAACTATAAGAAGGTATGGTCAGCCTGGACTTCTCTGGAGGACCAACTGCTGGTACCAAGATGTGCATCCAGCAGGGCTAATATGCCTTAGACATAGAGGCTGGCCAGTAAACTGCTAGAACCGAGGTTAACCGGGAGTGGACTGAGACCTGGGGGTGGATCCATGGAAGAGTGGGACATGATTAAGCAGGAGCAAGGTTACTTTAGAATGCTATACACCCTGGAAGTGGAGTAAGGTACTTGTTAACTTGTTAATTTTTAAAATTGCTTAATTTTCAAAGTAATGGTTTAGACATGCGTTTAGATACGTTTCGTCCTAATGATCAATATGTTCAGGACTAAACTCCATATGCACCTTCTATCGATATGTACAGTTTAGTCACTACTATATGCAAAAAATTGGGTGAACAATGAGCTGGACAGGCAATTTTCTTTTATTGAAGGATAGTGCAGCGCTCACCTTGAGGAATCTGTCACTAGTAAAATGGAGTCCTAGATGGACTGCGAATGCTTTTAACATACCGTTGTCCTGACGATCCGAGGTTGTGGTACTTTACCCCCCTAACAGTGGAAGCTAACGTGAAAATGTTTTGATCATTAACCTGTTTCCTTCTCTGTATATTTTACTTTTAATGTCCATTTGGTATATGATTCAATATTTTGTACATTTTATACTGTTCATATGAAAATAAAAAAAGTTTATTAAAAAAAAAAAGTGTATCCAAAGCCAATCTTTAATATGATTTGGATAGAGTAAGCAAGGGTTAAAACCTCTATCAGGCTTTTATTACTGCTGAACTGGAGCTGATGATTTAAACGATCCACCAAAAATTTGTATCCAGCACCCGGTTCTAACCTTACTTTAGGATTTCTTGTTTTTTTTGCTGTCTTTGTCCTCACTGGAGAGATTCTCCCCGTTTGTCCGGTGACTAAAAGTAAGTGAAAAATCTAAAATTTTGAGTTGTCACTGGAACAGAATTAAGGGGAAACTTTGATTCAGGGTTGCTTTTTCTGGTTAGAACTGGCGATTTCCCTTACTTTGGAGAGATCTCATTTCACTCCCTGTTGTGTCTGTAGATAGAAAGTGGAAGAAGCAGAATCTCCATAATGGGACACACAGCAAAAAAATTGACAGGGTTTTTTCAACAATTCAATTTTTTTATTTAAAAAAAAAAAAGTTTTGGCTTTAGAACTTTTATATATATACATAGTGTGGCAGTGAGTTGCAATGCCACGGAAGATGCTGGCGATACAGACACCCAGGACTCTCAGCTAGAGGGGCTGATAGGCTCCAGAAGATAATTCGTTTTTCAGGGAAGAAGCTTTCAGTTTCTTCTGGTAGCTGGGATCTGGATCTCTGGAAATTTCTGGGTGGGATGAAATCTCCAGTCCTGAGGTCAGGTGTTGCCAGTCATCAGGTGGCTGAGAGCAGCCTAATTAAAGTGACATTAAACCCTCAGATTTTTTAACATAAACATATACTGTAATGCAGGGGTAGCCAAACCCCGGCCCTCCAGCTGTGGTGCAACTACAAATCCCATGAGGCATTGCAAGATTCTCACAGCCACAGACATGACTCCCGGAGAGAGATGCATCATGGGATTTGTAGTTTCACCACAGCTGGAGGGCCGGAGTTTGGCTACCCCTGCTGTAATGTGTGCCTTACTGTAATCCATGGTAGTTTCCCTTCTCTTTGCTGCTCTTCCTTTTAAATCTTTATCTTTTTCTCATGCTGGGGAGAACTTCCGTTTTGCAGCTGACTGTCTCTTCTCTGGAATGTTACATGGTGTCTGTGTGTGCGCTCCCGACCTGAGCCAGGACTACAGGATGACGTCCTCCCGACATCCACATCCCTGCCCACTTTAGATTGGCTCTCATATTTTTTCAATGAATATGTTGTTTATGAAAAACATAAGCAATAAAGTTTGTTTAAAAAAAAAGAGAAAAAAAATACCTTGCTCTGATTAGGAGAATCGATCAGACATGAACACAGCAGAAAAGAGTAAAACAACGGCACATGCAGGCAGCAGATGCTGTCAATCTAAAGTGGGCAGGGATGTGGATGTCGGGAGGATGTCATCCTGTAGTCCTGGCTCAGGTCGGGAGCACACACACAGACACCATGTAACATTCCAGAGAAGAGGCAGTCAGCTGCAAAACGGAAGTTCTCCCCAGCATGAGAAGAAATAAGGATTTAAAAGGAAGAGCAGCAAAGAGAAGGGAAACTACCATGGATTACAGTAAGGCACACATTACAGTATTGGTTTATGTTAAAAAATCTGAGGGTTTAATGTCACTTTAAGAGCCCATACCAGAGCTCAAAGGAGGAGTTGGTGTGGTGTGGGCTGCAGGCACATGAGGGCTCCTGCTGGGAAGAAGGAAAGCTTGTGTCCAGGAGTCAGGCCGACTCAACCCAGAAGCCAGAGTGGAGCCAGGAGGCTGTGTGTGTGTGTGTGTGTGTGTGCTGGAGGCACCTGGTTATCAGCCAAGGAGGCTTAGTGAGCCTGGGACACACAAGGGATAGGTGACAATCCACATTATATTACTTACCTGCTGAAACATAAGCAGACGGTATTTTGTGTTGCTGAAGTACAGCTCTGTTCTGTTAAGATGGAAAATGAGGAAGCATGTAGCCGGCTTTCTGGCCAATCAGGAAGCTGGGAGGCAAGTTATTCCCAGCCAATCAGGAAGCCGGGCAGCGTGTAATGACTCGCCACCCGGCTTCCTTATACTGGACGTTCTGGTATCGGGATAAGTATCGGGAGCGTTTGGGCAAGTACGAGTACTCGGATACCCTTCTCGGTATCGGTGCATCCCTAATATATATAATCACAACAATAATAGCTTAATGCTGAAAATGTCATATGGAACAAACATTGTGTCATCTACACACACATATGGTACATACATGCCACTGAATGTCCTTGAGTAAAATCAAATAATCCATGGTATGCACAGGTACTTTCACGCATGTACCTAGCACCGTCAACCTTCCAAACCGGGAAATACTATAAGGTTTCTAAACTGGGCTTTTTTTCTAACTACAGTTACTTTCTCACTTTGTCCTTGTTTGTTTTCATCTGCTATAGAAATACAAAAGAAGAAGCTAACTGGCTGCTATGAGAGTAACACACTTGATCTTGTGGACACCTATTATATGAGTTCTAATGATAGAAGACATTGATTTAGAGTGAATATGAAAATAAGTCAATATTATGCAGCAATTTATTCCATTTCCCAGAAAACTAGGACACATGATCCGTTCACACTTCAGATTTACACCTATTTAAAGTCATACATAACACGAGCTAGGCTGCAGCTACACAACAGATGGTGTTCTGTAGTACTATTGAAAAGTCTTATATAAAATGCCTTACTAATAAAAACTTGGATTGGAGTTTGAAATACTGAAAAACTGAGTATAAATTACTCTGCTGATTTGACTGTTGATTCACACTGTGTGCAATGAGAACAATGTTCTGGGCCCAGAGTAACAGAGATTTATCAAAATATGCATGTATAAGAAGGGGGCCTAAGTGATACTGTGGGGTTGATTTACTAAGCACATAAACACGCCATGAAC
>NW_017307406.1:555392-570597 GCF_000935625.1 Nanorana parkeri | reverse complement strand
TTCGCCTATTCTTTTTGTCTTTTGCTCCAGGACTTTCTGTACTGCCTGTGGCAAAACATTTTACCCAGTGTAAACATTCTGTGTCGCAACTTAGGTTCATGGTGTTGGAACGGGGAATTCATTTTGAAGCCAAGTGGATATTTAACTTGGGAACGATACAACCAAGAGGGCTAAATTTAGATTTGGATTTATTTCTTTAGGTGATTATAACTACTTGTGGTAAGAGTGTTTGATTTATTTACAGGTTATATATGGGGTACAGACCAGAGGCACTGACATTTTCTTTCCTATTGACAGATAATATTGCATGTCTTCATTATTATTATTATTTTTTTTGTGAACAGATTACAAAGAAAACAGTTATATCTATGTGCACTGTTCACATACATATGCAATGTGTGCAGAAAAGCACAGCTCAAAAGATATGGTGTGAACATTCCTTAATGATAATGGTTAGAAAAGTAGAAATTAAATTAAATCCCCAACTATATACTAATACTAGCTAAAGGGAAAAGTGGAGGAAGGAGTTAACAACCAAATTAAGCGGATTTGGTTGATAAAGGGATTAAATAGGAACATATTTTAAATAAAATTAAACTTTTTTTCTAACTTGTCAGGTTGCTTTACCTGTCATCATATACAGATCAAAACTCTTCCCTTTGATCCGCAGATGAATGAAACAATGTTACCTTTGTACCTCTCTATCTCTCAGCTGAACAATGTTTGTAAACAACGTGTCAGAAGATCTGTTTTTGACAGCAGCAACTTCCACAGCTGCTGTATTTACAGTTGAAACTCGAATAATTAGAATATTGTGCAAAAGTTCATTTATTTCACTAAAAATAAACAATAAAGGTGATCAGCGTCAGTAAGTGTAATGTGGAAATAAGAGCTACCAAGCACTAGGGATATATCTAAATATCTGAAAAATGTGAAAAACAATATTGTGCCGAGCTAATAATCATACATATCTAGTAAATTGAAACATATATAAGTGAGTCACATATATGAGCCTTCAAACAAATGAGGCATAGAAAATATCTACACAAAGACAAAAAAGCAATATAGACAATAAAAAGTCTCAATGAAAAAAAAAAAGCAAACAATGGTGATTGTGCAAAGATAAATTCCTCAGATGATTCGCAGCCAATCTGCATATAACTCTCAGGTAAGGATAATCACACAATGCAGGCAGACCTTCACCTCCACCCAGTGAGTAATGACAACAAGTGAGTGCTCACCTGGGAAGGTAGACCTACAGAGCTAGGTCAAATGCGCTTTTTCCCTTCTTAATGTGGGAGAGAAGCCTATGCACAGAAAAGGCGATAAGTTCTCCTAAGATCACAGGCACCAGTATAAATCCAGGTGGAAAGAGAAAAAGGACAAGGACAACGTGCGTAACGTTCAATAAAATGCAATTTATTAAATAAAAAATGCGTACCCACAATGGTGTAAACAGTACAAGCATTGGGTATTGCTGTATCCGACAAAATGGCAGCAAAAGCGATAAAAAAACCTGTTCGCCTGGCTCAGCTCAGTGCAGTGACATCAGAAGCTCTGCCCTACGTACGCTTTGTCAAAACACGTGACTTCACTTCCGGTTGTCAGGTCAGCAGTATTTCCCATGATTGTGATTCCTACTGAACCAGACTGAGAGACCATTTAAAGGCTCAGGAACCCTTTGCAGGTGTTATGGCTAAATTAGCTGATTAGAGTGGGAAACTTTGAGCCTAGAATATTGCACCTTTTCACAATATTCTAATTTTCTGAGATTGTGGATTAGGGGTTTTCATGAGCTGTAAGCCATAATCATCACAATTATGACAAATCACGGCTTGAACTATCTTGCTTTGCATGTAATGAGTCTATCTCATATATTAGTTTCACCTTTTAAGTTGCATTAGTGAAATAAATGAACTTTTGCACTATATTCTAATTATTCGAGTTTCACCTGTACACATCAACTCCCACTTGTCCTTTGGCAACCTGGATCTGCCAGCTAGTGCAAGGGGGAGTGGGAAATGGTGAAGGGGCAGAAGGCCAGGACATATTACACATGCCATGTGTACTTTGATGACGTTTTTTTGTGAGCACACCCAATGTCCACAACTGGCTTATGTGTGGTGCAACGCACTCTCTGTTGAATGACAAGAGGTGTCATAACACACATTAACAGTCCATAATAGAAGTCACCAGCACTCGATAGTATGTGCAAGAAGTAAAGCACTTTTTATTCAATCGTCACATGCATCAAACAGCCAACGTTTCAGGACCCCGCAGGGTCCCTTCTTCTGGGTGGTATTATCGATAACACACATTAACACGTGTTGCACATTTTGATATGTGATAGCCAGGCAACTAGTACTTTTTAGAAGGAGAGGTCAGTGATGGCAGTTGCCATCCTTCCTCAGTACAGGTTCTCTTTAAAAGTTAACCTACAGGAAAATAAGTAATTTTATAAGTCAGATAATATCTGACTTTTAAATATTGTGTCCTTTCTTTTCTCTCTTTTTTTTCTGATTATCATTTTTTACTAAGGATTTTTTCATAAAAAACAGAGAAAAACAAATAGGTAACAAAAACAACTACAGAAGTTAGATACAATGAATTAACACTGTCACAAAGCATATTCAGGTCAAAATATGCACTGGTATACAACAAAATACATACACAATGATAACTAAGTTGTAGGTGTAGCAGACTTTCAGCACTAGACTGTAACATATGTTATGATGTAAAAAAAACCTTATTCTTAACAAGTAAACCCAAACAAGTGGAAGAAGAAGAGAAAAAAAAGAAAGGACAGAAAAGAGGAAAAGAGAAAGTGATCTTCCCAAGGTAACTGTCAGAGAAAACAGTAAGTGTTAAAATCTAACAGGATGGGTTTCAATCCTTCCCATTATTCACCCAAACATGTCTGCAGATATTGGGTACATTTCCCATAAGTCCTTTCTTTTCTAATGTTCCCTCTCCTGCAATCTTCATAGCAAGTTATTCTTTAGGCAGAGGGAGCATAGCCAGATTAAAGTGGAAGTAAAGCTTCCAAAAACAAAACTGCTGATTGGCTGTCTTTCTATAGCAGAAGAGACTGTATAAAAGCTTCTTTCTAGCTGTCAGCAATTATTTTTCTTTACTCTGAGCCATGCATGCAAAGATTGGCGCCCAGACCTGTCATGCCGAAATTAAGTAACTCCTGTGTACATGCACGGGAGTCATGTCATCACGGCCCAGTCAATCAAGTGGCTGAACACTTGAAATCCAGAAGAAGACTGGGGAGAAAATGGAAGTGACGGCAAAGGAGGAGTGCAGTGTTGGAGGGATCACTTTGGCATGTAAGTATTCCATATTTTGTTAATATGCTTTGCATACTAGCACATTATTGCTAAAAGCTCCAAAGGGGCTTGTTTAATGCCTTTACTTCCGCTTTAAGGCAGAATGGGGCTCTAGGAAAGGTAGCAGCTTTGGGACCCCTTCCCCATTCTCTTGACTGAAATTGATAAGGATTTCAATAGGCAGAAGCTGCCCCTTATGCGTTATTTGTAAAGGATATTGCTTCATCAGACACCAACTGCTTACAAATGAATGCTCCCTTGTGAAAGGCAGGTCCACAGCTTTGACCTATTGTGCTTATCCACCTGGTTTACTGCAAAAGTATGAAAGTTGAATCCAGTTCCCTTAGACATCCCCAGGCCCTAGGCTCTTGCCTAGCTTGCCTTATAAATTATCTGGCACTTCCTAAGGTAACCAGTTACCTCTGCCTGCTCTATGTCAGTAGAGTATCTGTTCCCCCCCAGAGTATCTCAACCCCCCCATGTAGTTTAATTTCAGCTTGCACGTATGTAGTCATATCAATGCCACCTGAATTACTGGGTGGGCATATTTAAATTAGCATTGATTATGCTTTATATTCCAACTCAGCTCCACCACTAAAAAAAAAGCACAGTGAAAGCTTCATTCTTTTAAAAATTACCTTATATAAATAAAATGTAATAGTAACTAGAAATGCAGGAAGGAAAGAAAATAATGAGCTTGGAACAAATAGGGACTGTATAAAAAGCAAAAGGCATCATGTCTTAAAAAGGTCTTGAAAGGGAATAAATAATTGATAATATTACAAAAACACAATAATAAAGCTATTCCACATCAACATAAACAATGCACTTTCGCAAACAATTCATCCCCACACAGCTACCACTTCTTGCATCACATGCCCCTCCCTATTAGATTGCAAGCTCTCACAGGCAGGGCCCTCCTAACCATCTTGTCTTTACATATTGTAACTATTGTCCTCCTTATATTGTAAAGAGCTGCACAAACTGTTGGCACTATATAAATCCTGAACAAAAATAATAATAATAATAATAAGTTATGAAGTAAAGTATAATGACCTTTCACTATAATTTGGGGGTAGTAGCACTATATAGCTTGTAAAACTGCTATAATGTAACTTGCATATCATACTTACCTTCTGCTTGCTGGAAGTCTTGATACTGCAGCTTATTGACAAGGGTAAAGAGGGAGTTCCCAGCTCCCATGTTGCTGCTCATGGCTGAGCCGAACCTCTGGCAGTTCACTCGCTGCTGTTTGCGCCTATTGTCATAGGGGCTGAACGGCAGTGAGTGAATAGCCAAATGCTGCCAAGCGGCATTTGGCTCAGTTATTCTGCCCGCTACCTCTGAGGTAGTGATCAGAATTAAAAAAATGTAAACAAACAACAACAAAAAAGGTGTGGGGTCCCCCTATCGTTCCATACCAGACCCTTTAGGTCTACTAGGAAAAATTAAAGGGACCCTCCCCCCCCCCCCCGCCCAAAAAAAGGGGGAAAAAACGTGGGGTCCCCACTAAAATTCCCAACCAAACCCTTAATCCGGGCAGCAGCCTGGAAGGGCAGTAAAGGGGGGGAAACAAGCGAGCAGCCCCTCTCCCTGCATTACCAGCTCGCATGTCCTCGGAAAAGCACCTGGTCCCTGTGCCAATGGGGGCAAGGGTCTCTTCCCCACAGGCCCTTACCCATTGGTTGTGGGGGTCTGCGGACAGGGGGGCTTATTTGCATCAGAGTACCTTCTTGCATAAAGGGGGCACCCAGATGCGGCCCCCTTTATGAAAGAAGTAAGGGTTAAAAGTAACTCTTAAGGGTTAAAAGTAAAAATTTTAATTAAATGGACCAGAATTTAAGAAATAAATCTTATTGTGAATAGCCCGTACAGCAGCCATTCGGTTCTGCAGAACCGAAAGGCTTCGGTGGGCAAAGTGAGCCGAAGGATTAGCCGCGAATAACCTATTTTTAGTGAATAACCCTTTTAGTAAATGTTCACAGGTCAAACAATCAATCAAGCAATCCCTCCCTACACTGCACATTGCCTGCTGGCCACCTGCTGAGCTCACCACCACAGAAATCTACCACCTTCAGCACTCACCTCCTTGCATATCAGTCCCTGTTAACTCTCAAATCTGCTACCACATCCAAATTAGTGGCACAACTATCTCCATAGTGACCCAGGCAGCCGAAATCAATCGTACATCGGCCTGGCCAAGATAAGGAACAAAGGGGTCCCCTTGATGCCGTGTGGGCCGCCTAGGTTGCTATGGCATCACAGCCTGCTGGCTGTCACTGGCGGCTGTGAGGAGGAACATGCCACTATCCAAATCACTGACAACCTGTGCAGTGGCGCGTTCCTCCTCACAGTCGCTGCGGAGTCTGTGACAGCCAGCAGCTTATGGAGGAGGAGGCAGGGCCCAGCAGCTGCAGCGGGGGAGGAAGAGGCCAGGGCCAGTGTCAGTGGAGTAGACAAGCCTGACGGCAACCGAGGTGGAGGCGGGGCCCGGTGGTGGAGAAGGCTGGCAGCGGATCAGGACTGACAGGTAAGAGGAGTGCAGGGGTGTGACCAGTCCACCTGAGAACCTGCAGAGGCCACAGTAGAAAATCTATGGTGGGCTCTGCAGGGTCACTCTCAGGTGGGCTGTGTGGTATATCAGGTGGGCTCTGCAAGGGGCGTAACTAGAAATCACAGGGCGTCATACAAAATTTTGCTATGGGGTCCTTTGATTTCTAGTTACACCCCTGATCCAGATTACCCTTTTTCCGAACAGCCAAACCTCCTCTGCACCACCACTGTCAAATTTAATCACCACACCCATGCAAACCTCAGATCAGCACAGCTAGCAGCCAAACTGATTGTACAATACAAGGAAGATCTGCTCAAAATACCCCAGCTCTATTCACACCTCTGATTGATGCTGCACCCATCCACCAATACGGAGAGGTCTCTGGTCCACAAGTTCCCTTACTGCAGCTCCACTCAACAAATGTACCCGTTCTAGAACAGGCACACTTTTGCTAATATATTATAACATAGTATATTATATAATTATATTATTAGTTTTTAGAAACATTTTATATAGTAAATTAATACATTTGGTATGTACAAGGATATATAACCACAATGGTTAACAGGTAGGTAATAGTATGATGTTTTTTGGTGAAGCTTCAAATGTGATAGGAGTAGCAATAAACATGAATGAGCTTGTACTCCTGTGATGAATACAAATATTTATATTTTAAAATTCGGACCAGGCAAGGTCTGCAATCTGCTGGCTATTCCTGCAAAGTAAGACCTGCTTCATTGTGGCAACATAGATCTTTTTTTAATGCAGATTTTGTATGTTGACTCCATAGTAGGCAGAGATATAAACTTGTTACATACTTCTCTAGCAAGGAACAGTGACATGATAGGAGGTAAAGGCACATGTGTATGGCAAAATAAATACTGTATGTTTTTAAATTAGCACAATTTATTGATTCAGTGATTTTAGCAGTTGTTGCTTCCACCTATCAGTGCCTATATGGCACTTCTGTTGAATTATACGCTTTTTAAGTTAGCACAATTAAATCAGGAAAATATAATTAGCTTTAATATAATTTTCTGTTAGAAGCCTTCCTTCTCACAGCACTCAATAGGAAATATATTTACACAGCTGTGGTCCTTTGTGTTTTTGCAATGTTGGGAAATCAAAGGAGGTTGCATCCTTTTCTCCCTAAAATTTATGTAACACTAAATGTATTCTCTCTGAAAGCCCCTAGTTAACTTATTCAAAGACGCAATAAAATGATGCACAAATGTAGCTTGTTTGTGTATTACTCAGCTGAAGATCCTCAAATCATCTCTAAATTGGTGCTGATACTGTCCTTCCTTCTGAAGGGTGGCTACTTTTGTTCCCCATGGCCCCTGTGTATTGTAAAGAAGCCACTGCTGCAAGCTCACTCCTGTGATGAACTACAATCTCAATACAAATTAGTAAACTAAACATGAGATTGTAGTCCATCACAGGAGTGAGCTTGGAGTGGTGGCTATTTTACAACACACGGGGACCATGGGGAACAGAAGTAGACACCCTCCAGAAGGAAGGACAGTGTCAGCACGAATTCAGAGATGATTTCAGGATCTAATTCTGAGTGATGAACAAAATGTAGCTTATTTGTCTAATAGTTAAAGGAGAACTATGAGGTGAGTGATTTTCACTCAACCTCATAGTTCGAGCCGACGGGTGACAATGAAACTGTCACACGTCGGCCCAATAGATCGGGAAGTGAGCGAACACTTACCGTCGCTTGCTCACTTCTCGATCATGTCCCTGCAGAGAGCTGTAATGGTCACTCACGGCTCCCTGCAGGGATTCCCCCCTCCCCGCTCCGATCCTCCAGCGCTGATTGGGGAGGGGGCGGGTACAGCTCGCCCTGCCTCTAAATAGGCAAAGCCAGCTGTCACTAACACAGCTGGGTTGATCTCTACAGTAATGTCGGGATCCGTCCCAGCTGTGGCGGTCTCAGTATACCGCCAGCTATAGCTCGCAATATACTGAGCTTTGGGTCACGGGAGGATGCTAGTTTATGTCCTTCTGTGACTATAAAGAGAACTATGGGGAAAAACACTTACCCCATAGTTCTCATTTAAAGGAGAACTATGAGGTGAGTGCTTTTCACTCACCTCATAGTTCTAGCCGACCTGTGACAATGAGACTGTCACAGGTCAGCTCAGTAGATCGGGAAGTAAGCGAATACATACGGGCGTTTGCTCACCTCTCGATCCTGTCACAGCTCTCTGCCGTGACAGGGGAGGGGCTGGATTCCCCCCTCCCCGCTCCGATCCACCAGCGCTGACTGGCTGATAGGACGGGGGAGGGGGCGGGTACAGCTGGCTCTGCCTCTAGATAGGCAGAGCCAGCTGTCAGTCACGCAGCTGGGCGGATCCAGACATAATTGCCGGGATCCGCTTCAGCTGCGGTGTCTCAGTATACCGCGAGCAGTAGCTGCTGCTCGCGGTATACTTACATCATCTCTGAATGTATACTGACACACTTTGTAATGCGTTCAAATGAACGTAACACTAAAGCTTACAAATGCATTCAAGTACCTTAAATGAGAACTATGTGGTTAAGGCTTTTCCCCATAGTTCTCCTGAGGGTAACGGGAGGACACAAACTAGCGTCCTCCCATCACCCTAAGGAGAACTATGGGGAAAAGCCTTAACCACATAGTTCTCCTTTAAGGTACTTGAATGCATTTGTAAGCTTTAGTGTTACTTTAATTTGAACGCATTACAAACCAGCTGTTGGTGTCTTCACTGGAAATTTTCTCTCCTTTCCTATTTGGGAGACAACCCTAAAATTCTGGATTTTCCATCACTCTCTGACCCGGTGACAGAGGGTGAGGTGCAATTAAATCCCTACTCATTCTAAAATAAGAGGTATGGCTAGAGATTGTCAGATAGTCATGGGTACTATACTTCTCAAATTGAGCTTTGAGACCATATTTAAAATTTAGCTCACTTTTTCTCATCCAGTCTTGTCTTAGTACATCACCAGACCTAGAGTATGTCCAAGACAATATTGGGCAAGTGTAGCAATTTCTGCTAGCAAGAACTCTCCTTGTGTGTACATTTATTTGCAGTCCATGTAAATGCTTTTTATTTAAATCACAATACAACCAAGGCTTTTGATGAATATTTAAATTTTTGTAAATTATACTAAACAAAACTGTGTAATCCCTGATCAGCAGCATGGGGCAACAACAAATCAAAGCATGTACTTGCCTACTTCATTTGCAGCCAGTCAGACCGTAGTGAATCAACAGCAGCATGTCAGTGTTCCACTTCCCTTAAGTGTATATATATTTTCTAGTGTCAAGATGTCAGCTTGCTATTGTTGCAGAGGCTCCCAATGCTCGACAAGGTAAATATGCAGCAGGATAGAGGTTAATTTTAACCTACTCACCCACATGCAAGGAAAATTTAAAAAACAGTATTTTTGGTTGCACTTGATTGGGTGATGTGAAGTTAGCAGAGCTTCAACTCATTCATGAAGCTAAAGGAACATTCCCCTTGCCTTTTATAAATTAACCCCATTGTCATGGGGGTCTGAAGCAAAATTTCCGGTCAGGGCCATTAGTGACAAGATTTCTGGTTCTGAGGAGGGTTAAATGTTTAAAGTGACATTAAACCCTCAGATTTTTTAACATAAACCAATACTGTAATGTGTGCCTTACTGTAATCCATGGTTGTTTCCCTTCTCTTTTCTGCGCTTCCTTTTAAATCCTCATGTCTTCACATGCTGGGGGAGAACTTCCCTTTGCAGCTGAGTGCCTCTTCCTGTAGTGCTGGCTCAGGTTGCAAACCTACACACAGACACCATGTATCCATTTCAGAGACAAGGCAGTCTGCTGCAAAACAGAAGTTCTGCCAGCATGAGAACAGATACAGATTTAAAAGGAAGAACAGCAAAGAGTAGGGAAACAACCATGGATTACAGTAAGGCACACATTACAGTATTGTTTTATGTTAAAAAATCTGAGGGTTTAATGTCACTTTAAGTCTCACTTACATGTACTGTATAATTTTCATGTGTAATCAAGACATTTCCACATGAAATAAACATTTAGCTATTTCAAATGAGTTAGTATTTTATCTCATAAATTGTTATGGAATAAGTTTGCATTAGAGGTGCATCGAAATGAAAATGTCAAAACCGAAACGAAACCGAAATTAAAAAAATGTCAGACCGAAACCGAAAATGTTTTTTATTTTAACTTTTCTCAATTTTATTTTTTATAAATGTTTACATTTTTTATATTTATTTATTCATTTTTTAGTAAATATTTTTTACTTTACTTTTAGGGGCTTTGGGGAAATATTAGGGGTCAGACCCCTGATATTTCCTTTTTAAAATAGAAAAAGAGTGTGATATCATAGCGGCCCCGCCGGGTTCTCAGTGTGTAATGACCAATGGCGTCCCTGGTTACCTGGTAACTAGGGACGCTGATCTCTCTGCAAGTGGCCGGAGCCAGCCGTTTTGGCTCGACTGAGCCGCTAGGACAACTTCGGGAGCTGTACGGACTATAGTGAATAGCCCGTATAGCAGCCCTTTGGTTCTACTGAACCAAAGGGGTCATGGGGCCGAAGCTAGCTGAAGGATCAGCCGAAGCTATGGCTAGATCCTTCGGCAGCTTAGTGAATAGACCCCTAAATGTTTAAAAATAAGAACACAGACCTTGTGAACAAATTGTGAAATATAAAAAGGTAAAGCAATCTCCAGAATCTAAAAATAAACCGAAATGATAATAATGGATGGACTGCCCAACAGAGTATCAAGTGTATTATACAATGTTAAAGTGCATTAAATTCAAGAATTTAAGAATTCAAGAAGTAACATTGCAAAAGGCTGGACATGGAAATGAAAAAATAGTTCTGGGTAAAATGCTAATAAATCTTGCAATAGGGGTTAACCCTGCAAGGCAAAGGTTAAATACTTGTTTTTGCCTGGGTTAAAAATAAAGATATACTCGCCTGATCCTCCAAGCCTGCTGGCTGTCACAGGGCTCCCTCCTGCCTGTCTTACCATCTGCTGCATTAATGGTATGTCCCTTGCCATCCTTACACACTATACACTGTGATAGAATGGGATGACTTAGGGACCTTAGACTGTTGTAGTCGCCAGGCACCAGTCTAAGAGCAAGCCATCTAAGAGCAAGCCATCTCCGAGGATCAGGTGAGTATAACTTTTTTATTTTTCACCCTAGGCAAAAACGAGCACTTAACCCTTGCAGTGTTGGCCCCACTGCAAGGGTTAATAACATTTGTATCCGGAGTTCTGCTTTATTGAACAACTGATTATAAAATTCAAACATTGTAAAAATAAACATAAAGCATTCGCAAACATGTCCTATAAACATGTATTAAACACTTTTGGAGACATACGTCTGATTGGGTTATTGAAGATATTACATTTACTTGATAAAGCTACAAAACACCCCAATAAATGAGCCTTTTGGGTGTCTAACACAATCTGACAATAAAATGTAGCTGATGTCTCAAGTAAACACTTCTGTAGCACTGAAGTGCTGAATTCTGCATTTATAATGTGACAAAGTTAGCAGTTACACCTACACCTAATCAGCGGGTACAACTGATGATGTTCAGATAGTGAATGCACAGTTGATCTCATGATTAGACCTGTGCTGTTTACAATGCAAAGGGCACCTATATCTGCTGTATTATATTTTGTAAGCTAAGTTAAAAAAAATTTAAATGATTTAATTTGTTTCGCAAAGCAACGCTTTTGTATTTGGTACTCTGTAACACTGTATAATATGCATGTATTGTTTTTTTCATGTTTTAAATAGTAATGGTGTTTTACACATAGTATGTAAACTTTGCTTAGAGGAATTCAATGTGCCATTGTGGAGTTATAAGTCTCATTCAGACACGGGAGTAGACATCCATGCGGAGTGCATGTGTGCCGCCCCAACAGGGGCATAGAATATGAGATGCATAGCCTCAGTTAATATTAGCATTGTTATATAGGTTAGAATTTATATAGTGTGATTTGCCTAACTATTTTCTCATAGCTAAATTCATGTGTTATCCTATGCTGCCATCTAGTGGCCTTTTGTTGTAACAAACATGTTTTCTGTAATTATTCCTCATGTGACGATGTATTTCCCCTAGTGTATGTAGCCCCACCCTTCTTCCTGTGTGCAGTACTTCCTGTGTCATGGGCACAGTTGAAAGCCACATGTAACAGGACACACATGTAATCTGCACAGTACGTAGGAAAGGCATCATTTTCTGACCGCACAATACTATAACCGTTCAACTGCTGTTCCTATCATCTGTTGTAACCTGATGTAGAAGAATAAACACCTTTTTTGAATGAATCGGTATTGACGAGTTCAGCTATCTGACGAGGATTGTCCGCAGTGAGTATATCTGCTTATACAGGCCTGGCATAGAGGTCTCAGCAAGGGATATATCTCGCTATCACAACGATCGGAGTCAGAATAGCATGCTCGTACATGGGCAAATCCTGCGAGGAACATGTGCTGCGTGTACTTGCACACAGCAGCCTGTTCTTCCCTATGGGAGGATGTGGCTGTACGCTGTCTTTCGCACACCCAAAGTTGCACATCTGTACACTGTATTTCGCACACCCAAACTTGCACGTCCACACTTGGACCTGCACATTGTCTGCGTCCAAGGACACCCGGACCTGCACAGATGTGCAAGTTCAGGTGTACGAATGAGGCCATAGAGAGGACACAAAATGCTTCAAAACATTTGCGTTCTGTATCCCTGCATTCCTAGAACAGGTGTGTGTTCAAGCATTCAGACCTTCCATGTTCTGTACTGCTCAAGTGTAGGGAGGTGGTGCAAGTGCAGCAGGGTCCATTTTAACAGATCTTTTGTAGCTGAGTCAAAATGGAGAAAAGTTCCGGAGAAAAGGTCCCTCAGTTCTAGAGAAAAGGTCAATGATGCAGCTACATTTAGCTAC
The DNA here is from genome assembly GCF_000935625.1 of Nanorana parkeri. Taxonomy (NCBI): domain Eukaryota; kingdom Metazoa; phylum Chordata; class Amphibia; order Anura; family Dicroglossidae; genus Nanorana; species Nanorana parkeri. The sequence goes on along the minus strand of NW_017307406.1, from coordinate 557,775 downwards.
AGCTAGTAGTTTAAACGAACTGGATTGGCTCATTTATTTAAAGTATTAAACTCTCAAACTTTGTTCAATAATGAAGCAGAATTCCTACATTTTTCCAACATATCTATGCTTCCAAAACCCATCATATTACTATGGAAATGCTACCATTAGATATAGATAATCTCATGCTGCCTAAACTAACCCCTGAGGCTAGGTTCACACTTGCACTACACCGCACGACACCCGCGAGGCGCGACCCGAGATTGCGCGGCCCTGTATTGCCGCTTGGCCCCATTGATTTCAATGGGGTGACATCCGCGCGGCAAATGCAGAAAAAAGGTACATGTACCTTTTTTTGTGATACATGACACACAGCTGTTTTAGCTGCGATCGTGTTCGGAAGCACGGACGAAATTGCGACGGGAAACCGTGTCATCCGCCCGGCGCGACTGGGGTGCCATTAGAAAAAATTGGCACCCACAGCGCGATCGGTTCACACCTTGGCGACTCCTGACCACACGGCAATCCGTGCAGGATCGTGCACAATTGCCGCGCAGTGAGGTGTCGCCTAGCTGTGAACCTAGCCTGAAGACAGAGACCTCTTGGATCTCATTTTTGCTGAGCTAACTGAGGCCCTTTATTCTTTACCTGAAACAAGAAAAAATATTTTCTACATCTACTCCCACATGTCCTGCATACATTGGGGGAAGAATATATGCTGGGTACCCTCCCTATCTCTATGCATGAGGCTATCATCGCAGTTATTCCTAAGCCTATTAGGGGTCCCTCTAAACCAGACTCTTATTTCCCCATCTTGCTGCTAACTACAGATATCAAAATTTTGACTAAATATTTTGCTATTTTTCTCCATTCAGATCGGCATCTAACAGGTTACAGAGCAGGGAAATCCTCCCCTCTGTGTAACCTGTCATGGATGAACCGCTGCCTGTTAATTACAGGCAGCGCTGCATCCGGCTTTTGACAGGTAGTTAGTGAGAGACAGGGAGGCTCCTCCGTGTCTCATACTTCACACTAGCTTGGGAACGGGTTGGGGGCAGGGCCTAGCCCGAAGGGGGTGCGGCTTCGCCCAGGGGTGCTGGATTCTGCTGATGGGGCGTGGCTTCGGTCAGCGGGGGTGGGGCTTCGGCCAGCGGGGGCAGGGCAATACCTCACCCAGAATATGAGGTACCGCACGTCGCTGAACGGCATTCTGCTCGGCTATTCTGCTCCGTACATCTGTGGTACTGAGCAGAATAGAAAAACAGTTTAAAAAGTAGAAAAAACAAGTAGAAAACAATTGGGTGGAGCTAGCAGTGACAGCAAGCTCTGCCCAACAGTTTTCTTTTGGCCTGGACCAGCTGTCAGAGCCGGCGTGGATATGAAAGCCGACTCTGCTAAGATCTCATCCTAATGACAGAACAGCTTCTGCTGGTTACCTAGAAGCTGTTCTGTCATTAAGATGAAAGCTTAGCAGAGTCGGCTTTCATATCACTGCCTGCTCACCTAAGCTCTCGTCGTAATGACACATGGGCATCCCTGGTTACCTGGTAACCAGGGATGCCCATGTGTCATTACACACTGAGAACCCGTTGGAGCTGCTGTGATTTTACAGCAGCTCCGACAGGTTCTCAGTGTACTGAGGTGCCGTGGTGTAGTGACAGCACCTCAGTACTGTCATTACACCGCGGCTCCTCTACACTGAGACCCCGGCGGAGCTGCTGTAAAATCACAGCAGCTCCAACGGGTTTTGCATGTAATGACAGAAGGCGTCCCTGGTTACATCCAAGGCAAAAATAGGACAGGACAGAACAGACTCCCCAGTCCCTTTCAGTATTCCACAGTGCAGGATCAATAGAAGTATATGCTGACACTGGGTATTTGAGCAACAGCTGAAGAGGCATAGACATGAGATCATCAATAGGAGAGACACCAGACTTGCTCCATTTTAGTACCAGGCACCTCCAGCAGCTTCCCTGGTTCTCCTCCTCAATCAGTATTACGCCTCCTTTTAGACTTGAGGCCTAGGCAACATTTCCCACACTTGAGCATTCCCAACACCAGGCCTAAGCCTGGGGGCAGGCTGGATTAAGACTCCAACCTAGGACATAACTGAGCACATGGCAATTTCCTTAAGCATATATGCATTTCCCCAGCATGCAGCACTAGCTATGAGAGCTCCAGTGATTGGCTGGTGGACTACACACACACATAATTCCCCATCATTGGTTGCCCCACACTGCAACAGAGTCGCACCCCACTCAGGCAGGTACAATCAATGCTAGGACACCTGGAATTAACCAGATAAATGCCAACTATAGCCAGACTGACTACAGCTCTGGCCACACTAAATAATAATTTCTAGTAGCCATTCCACAAAAGGTGGTGGGGGCTACATAAGTGCATA
>NW_017307406.1:552306-555381 GCF_000935625.1 Nanorana parkeri | reverse complement strand
CACTGAATGAAACACATTTTATTAAACTAGCTATCAAAAATAGCACCAATACTAGCAGGTTGGATGAATATTGGCAAGTATTCACTGATCAGAAGTAGATTAGGAAATGGATGCATTTCACTGATCAGTGTACATTATAATCCTGATGATGTGGACACAATTGATATAATGCTTGTAATTGTAAAACGATGGAACTGATTTATTATAGCTATATTACACTTCAGACCAAATTCTATTGGTACATTCATAAACATAGATACATGCTCTCCTTTTTGAGTTATAAATCCCAATGTAAACAGATGTTTTTTGGTACAGCTTCTGCTGTAAATAAAATGTTATTATATGGTTTACTATTCATGGTCAAACACTAAAGAATGTGTCAGAATTAGAGCATACTGCTCTAATTCTGACTAAGCTAATGCAGCAGATATTTTTGTATGTGAGACAAATCATTATATTTAGAAAGAAAAGTTTCTTTAACATTGCTTGCAAAATATGAAACATAATATTTTCAAGAATAATAATCATAATGAAAATGTTAAATGCAGTTTCTTTGGTACTGTTAAGGCTCCTTTCTGAAAACCTATTTACTGTACATCTGGTTATATCTGTAAGGCATATTTTATATTAATGAGAGTGAGAAGATCAGTCAACTCTCCTTAAAGTGACATTAAATAAATTATAATACAATTTAGATTAATGTATACTGCAATATATGTCACATTAGCAACAAAAAAAAACCCCAAGCAACAATCCATAGCCCAGTTAAAATCATTTAGCAAGGCAAACAAAAGTATAAATATTTGTTATCTTTTTAATTGGTTATAAACTAATAATAATAATCTTTCATGTGAAATTATATTTTTGTACATGCTCTTATAGTGATGTATTGTACAAGATAAATTGTTGTACGTAAATTGCTTTTTCCAGCTCCACTTCAAAATTCTGTTTATTACTGACAGAAAGACAGCTCACAATCCCAGGAACTCAGTTGTGGAGAGGGGTTAGTTTGTAATGGAAACATTTTATGAAGATGTTTTTTTGTTATTGGCAGAAATTGGAGGCACAGTAGGTCAAGGGAAGAGGAGGGAGCTATGATCCAGTGGGTAAGGATGTTGGTTCCACTTAAGGCAGCAAAAAGCCCAATACATGAGTGGGACATGCTACCTTAAAATGCATAAACTCAGGAACTGTATCCTTCCAAAGAAAAATAGTGCTGAGGTGAACTGTTGGGGCATTACTAGGTAATGCTGGTGACAAATACACCAGTTAGGTGTACCCTGTTGCTTTGTTTTTAAGTTACTGTGAGAATTTGCTTGTTAGAGATTTGTTGTAAGATTGGATTGTGTAAGATTGGATGAAAGATCGATGTCAAATGAACAATAAGAAGTAATTCATTCTAGGGATGTTCAGATGCCAGTTCATATACCAGTGACAATACTCACGAGAGCTACCAGGGTTGCAGAAGTTGCAGCTGGGACATAGCTCTTGCGTTCCACCACTGTCCTGAAATCATGAATCTGTATTGTTTCAGAAAAACATTCACATGACAACAAAAAATGCTGACCAGTATCAGTACTTGTTCTTGAAAAAATGGTATTGGTGCATCCCTAATATATAAATCATACATTAAAACAGGGATGCACAAACTCCAGGAGCTCCGTATGCTCCTTAAAAATGACAGCTGCCTCCTAACTTGAATTTAGTTAAATTTAATGAATTTTTTCTAGTCCAGTCTTGGAGCTGCAAAAGTATCTGTACTTGTACATTTTAGCTCTCACACTAGTCACAAGTCATAGTTCATTGATTCCTGCTCTTTTCCCCACAGTCACACAGTCCCAATGACACAAATAGAGGTCATGACCTGTTAATTCCCTGCTACTTTGCCCTATTCTTCTAGCCACCACTCCAAACCTCTCTCTTATTTAGTCATCATTGCTAATCGAGCTACCCGCAGACTCAGTAACAGCAGCAAAGCTCATTTATTAATTGTTGATCCACTAGCTCCACACTCAACCTCTTCAACACTTCTCCTTCGCTCTTCAAACATAGCTCATATTCTTTCCACTCTTGATTTCCAATCAATACTTCTGCTGACGTCCAGCACCCTCCAGCTGGCAGTTCTTAATCCAACTCTTCCCCAGAGTAAACACAATCAACATTCTGTTCACAAGAACAATATTAGCCAAGCTCACATCCATGACAGCTCTCAATTCTTCAATGCCCCTCCCATACAAGACCACTGCCATCCTTCTCCTTAAGGGGAGACTCTCCACTCCAACAGACTAGTTGTTGCTATGCTGCAGCTCACTTATTTTAAAGCATTCCAAACATTTTGCAACTATGCCTCTCTGCACCCTTTGTGCTCACAACCTCTGTCTCAATTGCCCAATTGTTGTCTGCATATTGTAACAATTGCACACCTAAAGTGCAGGTATTTTCTCAGGAATGGCTGTTTAGAGGACCATATTGCTGTATATTTTAATCTCCAGAATATAAAAAAACAACACAGCACTGTTATCCCCATATTTGCCTGTGGTGCACTATGTGTCCTGCTAATAGACCACTGCTTTCATTTTGCTATTAGCTCCCCCCCTTGCTTCAACCCTCAGACTGCCCCAATCTCAGGCTTATCAATTTTGGAAAATTCCTAGGTATGCTCATCACATGTGTGCCCTGCCTTTCTGTTTTCCTCTAACTGATCCAGTATTATCAAGGAGATCATCAGAGCCAACACACAGCAGGAGGGTTCAACAATATCACTGCGCACTTCTGTGTCCATGTAAAACTTAACTGGTGGACACAGAACTGTGCAGTGATGCTGAGATGATCATGGCTGCTGGGGAGGGACTTTCAGCTATAGAAGAAAATTAAGTGTTCTGTCTTCCAGCGCAGTGAGAGCCAGCAGTATGTGTAGTCTGTGAGCAGCTAGTCTGAAAATTTGTACTGCTGGCCCACCTCCCTCTGGTCTCTCTTCCATTCCCAAAACTCGTATACACTATTATCCTACAGTGTATCACGTTCTGCGAATGGGTGATGGTGATTTTTTTAAACTACTCCTTCTCCATTCACAGA
>NW_017307406.1:517205-552272 GCF_000935625.1 Nanorana parkeri | reverse complement strand
AACTTAAAAAATAGCAAATTAGGAAAACCCTATTTAGTGGGTAAGGTTGCCTTGCTATAAGCCTGCAAAAGGTTACCCAAGTAGTGGATACAGTCCTTGGAATGTAACCTAAATGTTATGCAACAATATATCCCCTCTTTTGTTTAACATGCATAGTAAAACTATCCTAGAAAAAAATGTTTTACAAAGTTAGGCTTCACACACACGGGCAGCCTGCATTCAACACAGGAGACGTTATCTGGGAAGTAAAAAAAAAAACTTTTATGTTTCCCAGATCACTTTTTTCTTTGTTTAGTTGTTCCTGGGTTTAGTTGAGTTTAGATGTGTTTAGAAGTGTTTACATGCATTTATGCATGTTTAACTGTGAAAAAAAACAGACCAAATGGTCCCAGGAAGACAATTCTTGTTTGTGTACACTTAGCTAGATTGAATGCACCTTGACACCGCTAAACATCTGTGCATTTAGCCATAGCAAAGCATTACATGCTTCCAGGTGCATTTAGAAATAGGCTCCAAATGCACCTGGACTCATGTATTCTCACTGCCATAGGAGACCTTATGGAGCAAGGTTGATCTGCGCCTAGGAAACAACCCCCCACATTGATTAGAGCAGCTGTGCTAAAAGGTGGTAATCCTTTAAAATCTGTAGATACTAGTATGCACTGCGCTACAGATCACCTCTACAAATATGTGTTAACCATAATTGAAAACCAAACCAAATTAATCCAACAAAATATATGCATAAAAGGTTAGTGTCCTTTTCAATAGGTGCAACAAAAGGGATGCACTATGCAGCAATCATTTGAAGTGAATGGCATATCAATCAGTGTCCAATAAACGAATATGCTGAGATCTGTGTATCCATTTTCCAACAAAGTCAATAATTCATGTGTATGAAATCTTATAGGGGTCTGCACTCACCAGAAAACAGGACCGCTTTTTCTAGATGGTCAGAACAGCATGTAGTGTGGTATTTACCTAATCTGCCTCTTCAGCCTTAGGGTCCCCACACACCTTACGAATATCATACGATAATCGCGGTGTGTGGAAGCCGTGCGACCTCTACTACTGTAAGGTCGCACGACTTTAAACTTACGGACATGTTCGAAACTACACAGCATACCTGAACAGTTCACCAGTATGACTGCACACAGCAAGTCGGGACCCTTCCATCAAAGCATCATACTTTTTTGAAGGACGCAGACCATATGAGTGCATTTCTACTTTATTTAGACTCCATTTGCTCATAGTGTTACATGATCAGGGTGGTGGTCGTATTTCTTGTCTTCACTTCTCCAGAGCCACTGTTTTTGCATGATTTACCATCTACATTGACCTAAGACCTGACCAAGAGGTTTCCATCATTATTGGGTCCATATATGAGCTGCATGCTATGTGAGTATAACTTAATACTCACTTTTTATATCAACTCTCTATCACCAGTGATTGCGCTAGGTTGTGGCACTCTTTTGTTTTTTGTTGTCTTCTAGCACCACACAAGATACCTTGACCAGTCTTCCTAGAGCCTGCACACCTACCATTGGCACTATCAGATCCCCCATTTTATACTAAGACCACCCACTTTGAGTGCGCTTGATACACTTTGAGTTTTGCTTATTTCAACATCTGTTTTAAGTCGTCCTTTATCCAAAAGGCAGTCGGCTAGAGGAGATGACTTACTGTCAGATGATCCACTTTCTGTAGGCTTTCATTTTACTTCTGTTTAACCCCTAAATAGGGCAATCAAAATAGGGAGGAGTTAGTGGGACAACCATCAAAGTTGAGAAGGCATTATACGCACCTTAAACACCTTACCAACATGTCCTCTATTGGAAAAAATACTGACCTGAGTTTTCATGAGTAAAAGAGCGCAAATGAAAACCCCTCTTGAATAGGTTTGCTAACATGTATTCATTTAGGGAAGGCACTATTTGTTGTTTGGACTTCACTTTACCAATGGACAATGCTGCCTTCTTTAAGGGCACCCTAGATATAAAATTGGATATGGATCTGAAGAAGACTTATACCACCTCAGGAAGCAGTCTTACTTCAATAGCCAAGGCAATCCATGTTAGACTTGTGCGCTGTCAAAAAATTCATTCCGTTTCGGAATATCCGTTATTTCATATTTCGTAATTCGTGTCCAAAACTCGGATTCGTACGAAATACGAATTTTCGGTAGTTTCGGCACATTTTCGTAACTGTACGAACATTCGTTATGATGAAGTTAAAAAGCAAAAATACCTTTGTTAATATTGGAGTCGATGTGGTAGTTGTTTTTTTATCCGAAATACGAATTCCGTTAACGGATTCCGGATCCGAATTTCGTATTTTGTATAAAAAAAAACTACCATCAACTCCAATATCAATATCGTCAACGGAATTTCATATTTCCTGTCTGTATTGTAATGCAACTCTCAGCAGCAGAAGAGAAAACCTCTGATTGGTCAACCAAACAAAATACAAATTCCGTTAACGGATTCCGGATCCGAATTTCGTATTTTGTATAAAAAAAAACTACCATCAACTCCAATATATTAACAAAGGTATTTTGCTTTTTAACTTCAATATAACGAATGTTCGAAACGGAACGAAATTCCGTCAACGGAATTTCGTATTCGTGTCTGTATTGTAATGCAACTCTCAGCAGCAGAAGAGAAAATCTCTGATTGGTCAACCAAACGAAATACGAATTCCGTTAACGGATTCCGGATCCGAATTTCGTATCTCGGATTTTTAAAAAAACTACCATCAACTCCAGTATATTAACAAATGTACTTTGCTTTTTAACTTCAATATAACGAATGTTCGAAACGGAACGAAATTCCGTCAACGGAATTTCGTATTCGTGTCTGTATTGTAATGCAACCCTCAACAGCAGCGGATCCGTATTTCGTATTTCGGATAAAAAAAAATCTTGTCATGTTGTTCAACCTCATTTACTGGGGTAATATAAGTTCCTGTTTCAAAGAAATTTGGATCCGCTATTCGTTAACAGAATTTCGTATTTCGGATATAATTCGGAAACTGCAATTCGGATTTCGGATGCTTCCGAATTTACGAATTTCAGGAAAATTTGTACGAATTTCGATTCGTAACGAAACGAATCGCACATGTCTAATCCATGTATGGAGGTCTTGATGGTTCTTCAATCTCTAGGTCACACCAACCTGGCCAGTGAAGTCTGTTCATGTTGTATTAACTAAGGGCTAGAAAAACCCTTTGGCTTGAGCTGTGGACTACAGATAACTCTTTAAAACCATATTGGTGCAGACTTCCAATTGATGGCTCTTCCATGCTTGGCAAAAAGCTAGCAAAACATCCATTTCTAAAGTCAAGAGGTGCAGCGTGGATGCAGGCAGGCGGGTCTAGCAGCGGCAAGAGTGAGGTGGGGAGGAGGTGCGGCGTGTGGATCGTGGATGAAGGCGGGTCTAACAGCGGCAAGCGTGAAGGGAGAGGAGGTGCAGCGTGCAGAGCGTGGATATAGGCGGGTGGTTCTAGCAGCTGCAATCGTGAGGCGGGAGGAGGTGCGGCATGTGGCGTGTGTGGAGCCGTGAACAGGGCCGACTAATCGAAAGCCGATAATCGATGATTGAAAACTTGGAGAACTTGAATGGGAGTAAGGGGACTGAGCTGTCAAAAATAATATGTTGAGACTTTATCTTTAAAACAGACATCTGATTTGTCTCTCAATTCCCCCTGCAGGGAACTTTCCTAACTATATAACTTCTGCCCTTTTTTTCTCTGTTTCCCAACATGGGTTCAGATTCAGTGTCACTGTAATGGATTTGCTAGAAAACACTTTACCTTTCCAAGTAATCCCTGTCCCAGACTTTATTTTGGACATCTATTTCCTAATCATTTTCAACATAGTCTGTCCTCCAGGGCTTTGATGATTTTTAGTCATTTTCTCTGCTTTAGGATTTATGGACTAAATATAGCCGGTCCTATATTATATGTTTTGTTGCCCAGAGGAGAAGAAACGGTCATGTGCCTCAAAGATTGCAACACTGAGTAGCACAATCCACAGCTGGAGGAATAGCCATCTGCTTGGGCAATGTGGTCATTATTTCCACCTAAAGAAGTGTAAACCTACAGGTGGCCTGCACACTGTCAAGTTATTTTCCTCCCAAAATAGCCTTAACTTTTCTCTTTTAGCAGTTTCTGGCTAAAATGCAACCACAGTCCTATGGACCCTTCCTACCTAGTCAAAAGAATAATTTAGACTGTCAAATTTAGGGGGTAAAAAAAAGAGACGCACACAGTGGTAAATATATATTGTACTTGATTTACCTTTAAAATTTAGAATTAAAATGTTAAGACTGTTTATAGACTCATGAGGGACTGGGTTCCAGCGGCTAAACATTTTGTTTTTAGCAGACACTGCATGCAGTTTCAAATGTCAACGCCTTGTTTAAAAAATTTGCAATTGTTTATCAAGTAAGTTGATCAATTGTAAATATATAATTGCAAGAGCTAAGCATACTTGCAGCCTGGATTTATGAAGCATAGATAATCTAGAATTTTCCTTCAGTGGGGCCTCTTGCATTTTAAAAATATAGTAATTTTAATAATATAGTTTTATAGGGTTTTATATATTATTTGCACATTACTTTTTGATATAGTAGACTCTATAATCTGAATTGTCAGAGACTCTGGTGAACTGTATTCTTTATTGCAATATGAATTATAAAATCATAAATATCACCATCTTTTATATACTATACGCTTCTTGATATAGTGAAACACATTCAAAATTCTGTATAGTACTGATTTCAAGTGTATTTACACTTTTCCAGACAAATTTGAGAATTCCGCACCAGCCAGCACAGGACAGACAGGGTTAATTAGGTTAAAAATTAACTCCCCACCCCCTTGCATACAAGAGGAAAATTCAGTTTCAAGAAAGATTTTTCTTTTAGAAAAGAGTAATTAAGTTGTAAGAAGCAATTATTTGTATATTTGTGCTGTGCTATGTCAATGAGAACATGCAACAAATATAAAATAGGTGTTATCCCAATTTGGCTGCAAAAGTGGAAATACACTTTAAAGTGGATTAAAAATATGACAGTTTTCCTTGACCCCTGAAAAAAAATGGTCTATTTGTAAAATTGGCTGTCTTGTTCATGGTCCTTTCCTGTAGTGCTGGAAATAAATGGCTATTGTTGTTTCATCTTTTGTGCCCCAGTCATTTAACTGATGCGCTGTATGGACCCTATTTCCCCTATTTCATTTGTAACTTTTGACTGTATGCATTATATTGCTCTCAAATTGATTTATCTTGAAAATATCATAGATCTGAGTTAAACCTTTATCATACCTATTATTTTAAGCATAAAAGCTTTTTTTTTAAAAAGGTATTTCATTTTTAAGGCTAAGGTGAAGGCAAATTCATACTGTACATTGCAAGGTAAAATACATTTTACAAAGGTCAGAAATCAGAAAATAATATTAGACAGGAGGATCATCAATATAGTCACCCACTGTTAAACAGCTCATGTAAAATTAGCAACTGTTGTGTTGCCCTAGGAATATATCGGTAATTGAACAATCATTTTTCTTAGTGCACATGCCTCTCTACATCATGTTAAATAGTCAGCTGGCAGACATCATTTTGAAGAACATGTTGTCCCTTGCATCCATAAGGTCTAAAAGAGATTATCTCATGCCGACTGAATACCTATATGGTTGCTATAAACAAGAAATGTGTTCCATTGTGCTAAGTTTAGTGATGTGCAGTAAGCAATAACTAGTCAGAAATTAGCAATCGCACAAGATTAGTTTGGTCAAACTTAGTTTTGGTAAGGTGCCCATACACCTTACGATAATCGTATGCGATCGACTTTTCGTAGGACAATTGTAACGTGTGAATAGAGTGCCCGACTTTTGACGGTCAAGCATGTTTGAAAACTTTGGTCGATCGTACGATGTTCGCATGGTTGGTGGCGTTTCTGTCCGTCAAAAGTTGTACGATTAACACTGCGCATGAGCAAACTAAAATAATTGTGGTCAATTATGCAAGTCGTCCAGGTGTTTTTTTTAAACTACCGCTGATTGAACCTTGCGATAATCAGGGCAGGATGGGGCCGTCGTACGAAAATCGTACGACGGTTCGATCATCGGACGAAAAGTTTCGTCCGATAATCGTAAGGTGTATGGGCACCTTTTCAGAGCTCCCATCTAAAGGTGCCTATACACCTTACAATTATCTGCAGATTTTCTGTGGTTAGATGGAAAAAGTGCAACAGATTGGCCCAGGTGGAGATTACTCCATCCACACAGTTAAATGTACATGGAGGAATCTGTTGCACCTTTTCCATCTGACCACAGAAAATTTGCAGATAATTGTAAGGTGTATGGCCAGCTTTAGGACATATAAAGTAATGAATTAATTGATGGCAGGTGTATCTGGAGGTAGCCCCCACCCTTAAAGGTGCAGAGACAGATCAGAGGCCCAGCACAACAAAATGACAGCTCAAGACCTCTAGGATGTCCCTGTGCCATATCCAGTAGCAAGTACTGCTCATGTGCCCTTTTCCTTTTCTTGAGGGCACAGTACAGCCACTTTCCTTTCTAGTGCAGCTCATATGCCCTTTTACTCCTCATCCTCCTCCACAAGAGTGCATAGAAGCCATTTGCATGCAAGTAATGCTAATACACCCTTTTCCTTCTTCCTCAAGTGTGAATTGAAGCCACTTCCTTAACTAGTGCTTTTAATGTGCCCTTTTCATCTTCCTTAAAGGAGAACTATGAGGTGAGTGCTTTTCACTCTTCCTCAAAGTTCTAGCCGACCTGTGACAATGAAACTGTCACAGGTCGGCTCAGTAGAACGGGAAGTGAGTGAACACATAACGGCGTTCGCTCACTTCTCGATCCTGTCACGGCTCTACTGTAAAGCCAGCTGCCTTCTCTACAAAACTGAACAGACTTCCGGAGGCTTTAAGCCTGTTAATCTGTTTAAACCCTTCAAACTTCATGACAGGATTATCCCTATCATGGGTCATGAAGGGATTAAGCCTACAATTGCCTGTGCTCTTTGTCTATGCTGCACTCCTTTCAGTTACATTGCTGGGAGAACTACAAATTACTCTGCCTCCCCCACATTATAGAGAAGCGGGGAAGGTCTTCTGTAGTCTAGTCCGAGGGTGAAAACGCCACTTCTCCCTAAACACAGTATGATAAATTATCTTTCTCACCCTAGAACAGGAAATGTGTTACTGGTTCAATGACAAGGTTTAGCTGTGCTCTGATATATAACCCATAACCTGACACAAAGTGCAAAGCATTGAAAATTAAGTTGCAACATTCTAACTTGGTCTTTCCAGCATTAACATGCCTAGCATGAGAACCAAAAGGGGTAAGACTCTCCAAAACATAGTATAACTATTCCTAAATGTTGTGTTGTCTTTTACAATGACTGAGGTTGTACAGTATATGGGGGCAGTATATGTAGGAAAGCAAACGTATAAAATTGGGTTTGCTGTCGATATTGACCAAATATTTTGTTTCATAGGTTACTATAGGCAACATCTCCACTTTTGTTGCCATGTTTTAGTCTTCGCTTTTTAAATGATCTCCACATTGGTGAGCACACTTGCATTGCAGTTCTTGACTTCAATCCTTCCTAGGACACTATCTACATGGAGTTTGTGTTTTCTTTTAATTTCTGCATGGGTTATTCTTGTTCTGGTTTTCTCTAACACGCTAGAAACTTATGGTAGAATTATTTGCTTCTCTTAGTTTGCCACGAGACACATTCGATTGTGAGCTTCTTTGGGTGACAGGCACTGATATGAATTGATATAATACATTAGTGCTTTAATAATACTAGAAATAAATATTAACACAGACACATCATACTTTATATATAAGGTCTCTGTGAAGTTAGGTTAAGCTACTGTATATGGCATGTATTACTTGCCACAATGATTCTTAAATTAGCCCTGTGGTTGTAATTTCCAGCTCTCTTTGGCTCTCATAGCTGAGAATAATAATCTTGCTAGCAAATAATGATCCTAATAGTTAAGGGAATTGAGCCTTTAAGTTTGTTACAACTTCATTCTGCTACATTCTTTTCTTCATATTTATATTGAATGTTCTCCTAGGTAGTTTCATTTCTATTTGCTTCAACATAGTTAACCTACTGAAAGCTTCCTAATATTGCTTTCAATTTCCTTGTACAAAGATAGTGGAGTTTACATTTCGCTGGACCTCAAATCCTTTCATATATCCTTGTCCTGGGATTTTTTTTTTAACAATTTTTTTTTGCTATGCTAGGGGACACCATGATTATGTTATTATGCTCTTTAAAGTTTAAATCAACATTTGATTTAAAAAAGTAAGACAACCACACACAGCCAAAAGTGCACAGGAATTTATGAGATATGGCCTTATTGAAACCCAACTCAGGAACAAAACATGTCTAGTTAGTTTTAGAAAGAATGGAAAATAGTTAAAATCTCTGTCATAGTTTTGTTTGCCATCTATGTCCCCATTGAAGTGATTTCTCCTCTTTTCCTGTTATGGGCCTTAGTATAACAAATAATGGGAAATTCCTCCAATGGGGACTGTGGAAGAATAAAAAAATATATATTTTTTTATTTTTTAAATTATTATTTTTTTATCATTGTTTGTTTCTTCTGGCCTGGTAACATGTCTTCTCCATATTTCTTGTCTTGCATTTACACTGACAGAAAGTAAAGAAGAAACACCCAGATAGCATTAAAATATACAAAAGAAAATTAAACACGTGCAAATACATAACTAATGAGTAAACAAACACCCCTTTCACTATAAATGATGTCAGTGTAAGAGCTTCTAAATATATGTACAATAGATAGTGCTTTGCAACCAATCCAAACAGTAATACATTGAACTATTATTTATCCAAGGAACAATATATGCAAAATGTGAGTTAGAGTTAATAAAATGATATTCCAACCATAAAACATTGGACAGGTTAGATCTCTGTTTTAAGCAGCCACTAATAAAGCAGTTTATGTATGCTTTTGTTGTGATTTTCACCTTCATCATCACCAGTTTCTTTCAAACCAACTGAATCCAATAGACCTTATATGTGTAAGGAAACAGGTCATCTTTTTTAAAGCGCTTTAAGTGTTTTACCTCTATGATCACTGACAGGAGGATCGACTTCTGTATCCATTTAGGCTAGGTTTACACCTGAGCGACTCCTGACCGTGCAGAAATCGTGCCCAAAACTGCGCAATCACGTAGTCGCTCACCACAGCCGATCGTGCTGGAGGTGCCATTATTGTGTAATGGCACCCCAGTCACATCGCAAGGTTTCCTGCCGCGCATCGTGTGTCACAAAAAAAGGTACTTGTACCTTTTTTATAGCGATTGCCGTGTGGATGTCACCCCACTGAAATCAATGGGGCCGCACAACAACCGCTGTGTGCACTAGCACACGATCGTGCGCCCCGGGTGTCGCCGAGGTACCTAGTCACAGGCTCACTTTTAAATAGATATTTACAATTTAATTCCCTCTCAGCTGCATCAGAAATGGTTTTGGTATAATGGACAGTTGGCACGAAGTAGAAGAGTGTTGCAAGGGTCATCATTATTATGGGATATAGATTATGTATATTTTGGGGTAAAGAAAAGCAAGCTGAGTAAAATACTGATAACGTCCTTCCCTTGTATAGCAGACATATACAATAGGTTTTGGTTACTTAAGATATTGACGACAATATGACCCCTCCTAACTCCATTCTGCACCATTATTCTACCACCTCTGCTGTATCTGCAAAAGCAGCAAGTCCAGTAGTGGCAGCAGCAGCAGTTACTGCATCTTTCTAGTTGTGGTGACCATGTTTGGTGACATACCAAATCAACAGGCTTCTGCTCGAAAGGATGATAACAGCTTATGTGGCCTTCCCATCAGCCAAGATATAATGAACTACAACTCCAAGAATTATGGGATCCATAAACTGAACCAGCAGCCCGAACTGGCCCAGCTTTCCATCCAGGTGCTCTCCTACCAATCCTTTAGAAAAAAAAGTATTTATGCATTGTGGTGTGCAGTAAAAGCCCCACATATGACATTAGGGGTCTTGGAGACCCCTGATGTCTCCATAAAGAGGACCTGTCACCTCTTTTGCTATCACATATAGGGGTTTCTTAGCCCCCTCTGTGATAGCAATGAAGTTAAGTGAAAACAAAATAGGAAAAAAAATTCAAGTTTTCCCCAAATTTTTTTAAAGTTACACATAAAAAAAGAATTAAAAAAATCAATTTTTGTTAAAGTCCCCACCCCTACATACACGCATGTAAACATGCGTCAGGTGCGCATGCCTGCGAAAACGATGATTGCGCCCATTACGCTGCACATGTTACATATGGCCGCGAACGTCGCAGTGAGAGCAATAATTTTAGGGTCATCAATCACTGATAACACTAAACTGATGAGCTGTAAAAGCTTTTAAAGCGTCGCCTATGGCCAATTTTGGGTATGCTAGTTTTCTTGGGTATGCTAGCGATTTCGCGAGTGCGCGCAATTTTTAATCATGACATGTTTGGTGTCTATTTATCTGACGTGACCCCGTCTTTTATATTTTACCAAAAAAGTGGGTAATATTAGTTGTTTTATAACATAATGTAAAAATTTCAAAATTTTCAGTAATTTCTCCTGAATATAGTAAAAAAAATAAACCCCCAGTGGTGATTAAATACCACCAAAAGAAAGCTCTATCTGTCCCCAAAAAATGGTATCAAATTAATTTCAGTACAGCGTTGCATGACAGAATAAATGTCAGTCAAAGTACTGCAGCGCTGAATACTGAAAAACGGCCTGGCCAGGAAGGGGGTCTAAACACCTGGTCTTCAAGCAGTTAAGACTTATTAAAACAATAAAAAAACTCACATGTGTAAAATGCATATATGATCCATAAAAATCCTACTGTATCAAAACTTTTACCCCTCCCGAGCTGCTGACAGACTCTCCTTCCTCTCTTGTGATACAACTCCAACTAAGCATGATTGCACCACTAGCTCTGCCCTACGTGTACCGTCAGCGGACTTCAAAGTTATAGGACTTTTCACTGGATTCATCTCTAAGTTCGAGTTCGCCTGAACATCAAACCTTTTACTTTGCAAACCTGGTCAAATTTAGCCATCAATAATTGTGTTAGTTTTTTAAAAAGTATACATTTCTATAAAGTATCCTGTATAAAATTAAATTAAATTATTATTCTGGCACATTGCAAAGTTATTTAAAATGAAATAACTGCAACACTAAAAAAACCTAGCGAAAGAAATTAATAAACATTAAAAAAGTTTAATATGTAATGATTAATAAAATAGAAATAAACCCGAAACTCAGCAGGAAAATAATAGTTTATGGGAGAAGGGGTTAATTAGGAATTATTGGAGTAAATTAAGGGTTAATGCATGCTGCATTACATTGCCGCTATTTAATGGCATAGAATTTAGTATAATAATCTTACAAGCAAAGTTAATTTTTTCCTAAACATGACATTTTTTTTTTCTTTTTCCCCGACCAGGAGGCAATGTAAATTTATCATCTCAGATAATGATGAGCAAGGGGCAGCCAGAGTCTTCACCTTAACCCCGTTTATCAACATTCTTCTATCTTCCTGTATACATTTTAACAAAATTAGGGTCATGCTGTTTGTAACACAGTGCAAGATTTTCGACTGATGGCATGCCATCTGTGTAGTAGAAGCAGCGCAAAGCTTTCACTGTGTCTCGGAAAACAGATGATGTTTTAAGAAATGATCATTGTTATCACCCAATCAAGCCTTGCGTTTGTAAGTGCAGCTCCAACTGAGAAAAAGTATTAGCTGTGACACATAATAATCCACATGTGTACCTAATACTGTAGGCTCAATTTACAAAGCTTTAAAACAAGGATAAGGCTCTATTTTTTTATCATGTGACCATCATTTTGAAGTCTTCTTGCACCCTGAAAGCTGAAATAAGCTGTCACTTTTTTGTAAATAAGATCTGTATCCTCGTATGTTAACTTTGGGAATTGAACTATATGTATACAACAATATATGCTCAATTCACAAAGCTAACAGCAGGAAAACGATCCTAATTTTCAAAAACATAACGATTACTTTAAGCTAATGAAGTTTAAAAATTACAGTCATGTATCTAAAATAAAGATCCTTGTACTCATGTTAAAGCTTTGAGAATTGGGCATTATGCATTGAGAAACAGAGTAAACAGAAAAAGGATACAATTGTTCAATAGTATTTAAATAGAGGTATCGCTAACAATATCTGTTCACTGCTCTATCCATGCCATTTTTAAAAAGGAATTGAGTTATAGGTTGCAGTGTCCTACATGCAGTGTCACACTTTAGGCAAACCAATGGACATCCTACTGCTTACTCAATTCAGGATGACAAAAGGCCCTCCAGTTTGATGCCTATTCTTCTATACATTCTGGAAGGAGATATTGGAAAATGTCAACTTATGAAGCAGGCTTGTAATATCCCTATTCTGTGCAAATATATAAGAAGCTTAGGAAGGCTAACACACTAATTTTGCCTGCAGATCAGTGAACCACATACCAGATGCCAGGCTAAAGTATGTTGACAAAAGGGGTGATCAGCTTCATCAACACATTCTCCAGCTTGTAAAATGTATTCTGAGAAACTGTGACCATGGGAGCGCTGTGGCAAAGCATGAGGGTAAGGTAGGCAGAACAGAAAGCACTTTATCCAAGAGGGAAAGTGGGAGGTACTGTATCCGGGGGGTGGGTGGTTGAGGGATGCTGTGAGGTGGGTGATAGATCCTGCGGTCGGGAGTGATTTTGATGGAATGCTCTCTGGAGGTGAGGAGGCTGGTAGGTGCTTTAAATGGGAAGATGAAGTGGGTGGGAGGCACTGTGATCAGAGAGGTGAGGTGGGTGGTTAAAGGGGAATTTTACCCTTATCTTTAAAGTAATGACAAACACATTAGAAATGTTTAGTATGACAATCTTCAAACACATACTTCTAGACAATTGCCAGCTTTATATTCTTTGCATACGTTATTTTTCTTTTCTTTTCCAGTCTTCTGACAGTGGCCATGTTAACCAAGGGCAGGTTGCCAGCTCTCTGTTAGGGTTCCACCCCGACTTAACTATTTTGGAGCATTCTGGCTTGGCTACCCACCTGTGATTACTCCTTTGTCTGAGCATACTGTTTAACGTTGCTCACTACTCCCAGGCTCCCTCTTATGGCCAAACAGGGAGCATCATCTGAGAGAGCCAGATGGGAGTTTCCTGTCTCTGCGTGATGATGTCACACCACTCACTATTTAAACCACTCAGTCCAGTCTGACCTTCCCCTTGCGTGGTCTTTCCTGCTTGTGCATTCCTGCTGCTCAGTGTATCCTGATTCTGTGTATGACCCCGATCTTGGCTGACGTTCTCCTCTAGTTCCTGCTCCTGGCTTGTTCCTGACAACGCTGGTTTCCTGGTTCCTGCTCCTGGCTTGTTCCTGACAATGCTGTTTTCCTGGTTTCTGCTCCTGGCTTATTCCTGACAATGCTGTTTACCTGGTTTCTGCTGCTGGCTTGTTCCTGACAATGCTGATTTCCGTGTTTCTGACCTGGCTTGTGCGACCACCCACTCCGGCTCCGGACCTTGGCTTGTTCCTGTGGACACTTTTCTTAATAAAGTATTTTTAACTAGCACCTTATGCTTGTCTGGTTATCAATGTGCTCTGACACTCTCCCTTTACTTCCTGGAACTCTGACACATGTGACCATGCACATCATCTCAGGGGAGTTAAGTGCCTTTCCTGAGATCTCATTAGATTACAGATTAGATTTCCCAACAATGCTCTGCTGATGTAACCTTCCCAGAATGCAAGGCTTTGGCACATTACATAATTTGTGCCAGAAGTGGACCAGGAAGTAGATGAACTCTATTTGTAAGTAAATGATTTGTAAGGTGATTTTAAATCAGCATGAGGAGCTGTATGCTGATGTGATTTTTAGTGAAAGGAGGTAAGGTCCACTTTAAGGGGTGTTGTGAGCTGGGAGGTGCACTTGTTTCTGTCTCCTCTATGGCAACATGGAAGTCGTTTTTTTAAAAATATAAATAAGGATTATCCTAAAGTCTACTTAGTTACCTCACTTATAGTGGGGGGAAAATAGTGGATTGCAAAAATAAACACCAGAAAATACATCAGAGGTTTAGATTTGGCTGAGTGTCAGTGGGGTGGATGTTCATAAATAAACTATGTACATTTGTAAATAAGCAATACTTTTAGAGCAGCATGAGAAAGAAAGAGGCCACATTCTATCAACTAGTGTCAAACTGTGTTTAAAAAAAACCCTAAACCTAAGTTCCAGAGACCTTTTAATTCAGTTATGTAGTTATTAATAATCATTATAGTTACTTTTAGATAAAGTTACCATAAAGGACTGTAGCAGACTTTAGTGATAAGAGAGGGTGTTGAAGCAGCAGACCCTTGTTTATGAAGAGCAGCCATGGTGGTTGATTAATTGTGGCTTGAAACATTCATTTTGTTAAACTACACTCCTCTGATCAAGTTTCCTTGATGTCAAAATTACCTTCACAGGTGAGCATAGTACCCACAGTGATGATCTGGCATCCATTACCAACCACTGTGTATACTAGAAAACTGTTGCCATCACCTTGTTTGGACAGTTTTAGCCAAAACTTCAATTTTTTGACTTTATTTTATATACATTACATCTACTACTACAAATTAAACAAAAATTGTTTGTGATTGGCTTCCAACAATGCCAGATTGTCCATTGACCAGAGTTTCGACTGGGTAGTTCTAACCAGAATTTTCTCAGTTGTCTGGTGCTTTGGAACCCAGTTACCACCTTAGTCATAGAGAGAAGACCTTTCAGTATGTGAACAACTGATGTTTTTTGACCTCTGATGTCTTATTAATCTGACTGACCATTAAAACACTATATTACCATACTGTTTAATATACCTCATCTAATTTATTTTTTCTATTAATGGGTTTAGATGGTCTGCCTTACTGAGGGGCATCTTTGATATTTGTTCTCCCATACTAAATTTCCCATGTAATCTTTTTTACAGTGCTAGATAATGAGACATCCTCAACTAGAGGTCATGAATGATCTTTGGCTTGAAACCATTTTTTATCAGATACTTTATCACATCTACTGTGAAGAAAACATAAAAAACGGTGCATAGATCTAAGTGCAGTATAAAAGTAACTGTTTAATAAAGGTTGAACGTAATGCACTTACAGGATATTTAAAAACATCTTGTCTGTCACACATCAGATGGAAGTCCAATCTCAGCTGCTGGTCCAAGATTGTTTTTAGGATAGACGGCACATGGAGAGAGCAGAGTCCAGTCTAGTCCAGAAAGATTCCAGAACACCTGTGCTGGAAGACACAGATCTGATCCAGTGGTTGAGCAGTGCTGTAGCTGGTTCTCCTCAAGGCGAGGTCACAGCTGCTGGCGACCATAGTACCATGACATCATTTGTACAACACTGCAACATTAACAATTTTGGACTCTCTTTCACCCATGTTGCAGATCCCCACATAATAATATTTTTAAACCTGGAACTTTACCATGATGAGCAAGGGAAAATACTTACCATAAACCACTTTAAACCCACAAGTGGGAATTCCTACCTCCACAAATATAACTGACATCATGAAAAATGAAAGAAAAACATTCCCAAGAGTCAATTCTGCAGACTTAGAGAGAACTGCACACTGCAGAGTGAATATATCCCGCAATGTGAAGTCCTCAAAAAAAGATTTGTACAGAAAGGTTACTTCATAGACCAGATAGAGGAAGCTTTTAGTCAGTTCCTTGACCCATCATCATCCACTAAGCCCCTCTGGGAAAGGAATCTACATAGAAACACCAGCCTAAGGTTTATAACAAAATATAATACTTAGCATAGTCATATCAAAAGAATCCTTAAAAAGAACTGGCACATTCTGTACAGGATCCTGTACTAGGCCCAGAACTTCCCAAGAACCCTGAGGTCATCTTTAGAAAAGCCCGAAACATAGGCGATAAAATTGCTCTTAGCAAGATCAAAGTAAATAAGGATCACATGTCCCTCCTGTCTTTTCATTGAGATCTGAAAGGCATCTTCCAGTGTAAAAAATTGAGGTGCAAAACATGTGCATTTATCACACATGGACAATCGTCCTTCTGGGACAGTTTAGGAAAATAATATCTCATTACCCAGTTTCTAAACTGCTCTACATATTTTATTGTTTATGGTCTAACTTGCCCTTGTGACCGTCTATTAATAGGACGCACCACCAAGACACTATGCTGTAGTTTTGGACAATATCGCCGATATATTGAACAGGGCTCTATGGACCACAGTGTACCGAGACACTTTGCCACCAAACACAATAATTTTACAGTGGGCTTAATAGTATTTGCAATTGAACACATCCCAAGCAGCATGTCCCCTGCCGAAAGATTTCACAAACTGTGTACCAGGAGACATACTGGATCTATAGATTAAATAATCCAGGAATTCCTGGATTATGCCAAATGGTCACACCCGCTACTGGTATATTTTCCCAAATTTAAGCACGCGTTTTTGCACTTTGTGCACATGCATGCACATGCATTAGCATGTGCATGCATGTGTAATTAGCATTACAAAGTACCTTACACAAGTTTGCTTATTTTTACTAAAATCTCAAACGCACTTGCATCTAAGTGCGTTGTACACGCATGTTGTTCTCCATATCGCTATTCACTTGTATACATGCAATAATGATTCACTCACGAAGTCCCCCTTATCTTTTCCACCAATTCGAAGAATACACCTTTTGCACTTTTGCATGATGTTCACGCCGGGGCGGACTGACCATTCAGGCACTCGGGCCTTGCCCGAGGGCCCGCTGCCCTGACGGGGCCCGTCACTGAGCCCCTGTTGCCCTATTATCCAATTGCGGGGGTGCTGCGGGCACGGCCGTTCAGTTCTATGTGCCTGCCTCCTCTGCTACCATTTAGCAGAGACAGCTCGTCCTGTATCTGCTCTAACTTCCTTGACTGTGTGAGGGAAGGGGAGGAGTCAGAAGCCTCCACAACTAGGGATGCCGGGGATGCTGCTTGTCTGTAACGTGTGAAGGGGCCATGGGGGCAGAATAGAAGGAAGTGTCCCTGGACCTGCAACATTTCAGGCCTCTACCAGCAGCAGAGATCACCTGTCTGACGATCTCCCACAGCTCTTCCAGCACATGAAAAAGCCACCATAACATCTACATTCAGGTATTGCTGGATAATAATGATGATGAGCAGTTTTTCTGCACTTGATGTATTCAATGGCTGGCAGAGCCTGTGGTCCTGTTTTGTGATTAATTGACCTGAAATATTTCACATGATTTGCTGTGTTTGAGTTCAGTTGCTGTTAGTATAGCTAAAGTCCAAACTCTTCTTTCTAATGTAGAAAAAAAAGTTAAAATCCCTCTTCTTCATTTTTTTTTTTTTTTGCTGTTTGCATTTCCCTTGAGAGATTTCCCTTCACTTTCCATCCTGCAGACAAGAAGTAGGGCTAGTTCACACCAGCCCCAGTCCATCCCACACCAGCCTCAGTGCGTTCCAGCCCCACACCAACCCCAGTGCATTCCAGCCCCACACCAGCCCCAGTGCGATTCGGTGCCGGAACGCACTGGATCGCACCCCGGCCGGCTCACTGTGTTCTGTGGCGTAAGGAGGCATGGGGGTGCATTGAAGTCAATGGCACCGCAGCCACGCCCCCTGGCCGCAGTGTGATTGCCTGCACCGCGACACGTGGAACATCAATGCATGCATTCCGGTTGGGTGCGATCAGAAAAAATGCTGCATGCACTTTTTTTTTTATCGGACCGGAACACAAGCATTAATATGCAAAGTGTTCCTGTGTGGGCAATCAAACTGAGGCCAGGGGGGGGCGTGGCTGCGGTGCCATTGACTTCAATGCACCCCCATGCCTCCTCACTCCCTGGATCGCAGTGAGCTGGCCGGGTTGCGATCCAGTGCATTCCAGCACCGAACCTGGCCAGAATGCACTGGGGCTGTTATGAACTAGCCCATAAGGGAAATTGTATTTTAGCCCTTATTCACAGTAAGCAAGTAGTGCTTTTTCTGCCAGAAAAAATGCTCAAAAAACACCCCCCAAAAAAACCCTATTCATTTATATGGCCATGGTCACATCTATAACTGGAAAAAAGCACATGAGCTTCTTTTTGGCTGATTCTGTACTTCTTGACCCCATAGACTTCAGTTTTGTGCGTTTTTGCACGTGTTTAACTGCTTGCCATCTGCCCGTTGTAAAAAAACGGACAGAGGTCAAACGCCCAGTGGCGGGTTGCTGTAATTAAACTGCTTTTTTTCCTGTGTAATACATCCCTTCCGCATTCACCTGTCAGACATGTGGCTGCTATAGCCAAAGAGAAGGAGCGGATGAAGCAGATCTCTGCTTCATCAGCTTCTTTGGGGGTCCCCAGGTGACAGGGGTCTTAGAGACCCCTAATGTCTCCATAAAAAGGACCTGTCAGTGTGCCTGTGCTATCACATAGGGGGATTGTTATCCCCCTATGTGATAGGAATAACATTAAGTGTAAAAACATATTAAAAAAATTAAAAAAAAATAAGTCACCTAAAAAAAGATCTGTGCTTCATCAGCTTCTTTTGGGGTCCCCAGGTGACATTAGGGGTCTTAGAGGCCCCTAATGTTTCCATAAAGATGACCTGCCATGTGACTTGGCTATCACATAGGGGTTTCTTAGCCATCTTATGTGATAGCAATAAGTTAAAAAAAGTTGAAAAAAATTAAAGCATAAACAAAAGCAAAAAAAAAAGTCAAAAATATTTTTTTTTTATAATAACACAATAATAATAATAATAACACAAATAACGCCGCGAACGTCGGAGTGCAATCAATAAATTTAGGGCCATTAATTACTGATAACACTAAACTGATGAGCACTAAAAGCTTTTACAGCGTCGCCTATGGGAAATTGTGGGTGTGGTCATTTTCTGTGATTTCGTGGATGCGCACAATTTCAAGGCTTGACATGTTTGTTGTCTATTTACCCGACGTGACCCCCTCATATTTTAGCAAAAAATTGGGGTGATAATATATGTTTCATAACATTTCAAAGGGAAACAGGTTGTTTTTTTTAAAAATTTTGGGGTACTTTTTTTGTTATATAGTAAAAAATAACAACCACAGTGGCGATTAAAAGCCACCAAAAGAAAGCTCCATCTATCCCCAAAAATGGTACAAAATTTGTTTCAGTACAGCGTTGCATAACAGAATAGATGTCAGTCAAAGTACTGCAGCGCTGAATACTGAAAAATGGCCTGGCCAGGAAGAGGGTTTAACACCGCGGTCTTCAAGTGGTTAAAGTAAGCCTTTTAGTAAATAGATTTATTTTTGTTTTTAAAACTAAATTACATAAACATCAGCTAAAATAGATCTCTATTACAGCTAATACTGTATATAGAGAGTTAATTCAACAGTGCCTCAAAGAGACTCCAAGCTCCAGAGTTTTTAAATACATTGCTCAAATCCAGACCATTACCTAAAAAACGTTTTATTAACCCTTCCAGTGGGACTACCCCCGCACTGCAAGTGTTAACTGCTTGTTTGTGTCCAGTGCTAAAAAAAACCAAGTTATACTCAGCAGATCATTCCAGCCGGCTTGCTCTTAGACTGGTCCCTAGAGCCTTTCTCCCTCTCCTCCTTGTGTCATTACATTCTATACAAGTGTATAGATGTGAGGACGCTAAGGAACTTTCCATTTAATCTGTGCAGCGGAGGAGGAGACACATGCCAGTGACTGGAGAAGCAGGGAGTCGGCTTAGCAGTTCAGGTGACTATCTAGGTGTAGTCTAAGGCTGGGCACACACTTTTGTCTTGCGATGGTTGTAAGGTACTTAAAAAAAGTACGATCTGCCTATCTTGCATAGGCAGATCGTACTTGCGATGATCGCAAGCCACGCCCCCTGAGGGGATTTCCCGCGATTATCGTAAGGTGTGTGGGGACCTTAAGTATAACTTAGCACCCAGACACAATTAGTTAACCCTTGCAGTGTGGAGGTAGCCCCACGGGGGCAAGGGTTAAATAAATTGTTCCCAGAGTTCTTCTTTAATGTTGTGATTAACACCAGTTCTACTGCTGACTTGAATTTTCACTCCTTGGAATCAAAATCAAAATTGTGTGTAACCTAGTCAAAACTATGTTTCAGAAAGAATATATAAAACAATATATAATTTCTGAAGCAATTCCCAGTGCTTTCATGGAAGAAATGCAATTCATCTAATTTGTTTAATCATGTTAAACTGTATTCAGGACTTGTTCTATTTTGTTATAATTCTCAGTACTATCACTTTTACATAGTTATAATTAGACAAATGGAACTATCAGAGGCTGATAAAATGTAGCTCAGAAGCAGCGATAATGGACTGGTCACTGGGTTACAGGAGAGAGGGAGTACATGAGATATGAGATCACTATCTAAATTATTCAGCTTCATTTTATTACAGTTTTAGCGAGTTTTCCCATTAGGGACAGATTTCATATTTTCCCTGGATGGGAAGTTGTAGTGTGAGTGATCAAATATTCAGAGATGATGCAATATGAATTCTGAAACCTGTATTTAGGGGATACATGCTCATGTAAGCATAGTACACAGTTAACAATTAAATTAAAATAACTTTTCCAAGTAAAAGCATTTAATGCACTAACAAAGTTATGCAGTTAAAGAAGAACTCTGAGCAGAATCAAATGTAACCCTTGCAGTGGGGCTACCCCCGTACTGCAAAAGTTAAGTGCTTGTTTTTGCCTAGGATCTAAAATAACAAAGATATACTCACCTGAATCTCAATCCCACCTTGCTGCTAGACAGGATGCCCTTCAGCGTTTTCATGTCTAAAACACTGGATTAGACAGGATAACTCATGGATCATTAGAATGCCAGAGAAGAGGGAGAGATAGGCTGCAGGGAATGGTCTAGCAGCCAGGCAGGATCGAGGATTGGGAAAGTATATCTTTGTTATTTTAGACCCTAGACGAAAATGAGCACTTAACCTTTCTAGTGCGGGGGTATCCCCACTGCAAGGGTTACGTTTTATTCTGCCCGGGGTTCTTTTTTAACACTGCAACTATCCTAAAATAAAAAAAATCCCTCAATTTACCTTAATCTAAGTAATGTGTAATTCCCTTCAGAATAAGCACACCCACCTCTATCCAGGGTCAGAAGAAGAGGAGTAGGAAAGCCATTTCTAAAGCCTGTGCTAACTTCTTCTGTTATTACTTTGTGTATTATCATTGAATTGTATTGTGTATTATTATTGAATTGTATTGTGATTGTAATGTCTTCCTTGTATTGTAAAGTACTGCGCAAACTATATAAATCCTGTATAATAATAATTATCAGTCACATTTAAAGTCAAAAATCTTTGAAAAAAAAATTAAAAGGGAAACGTGAGGAGGGCTGCTGCCTCCTCACATGTCTAAAAATCTTAGCTTGCAGCATGTCATCTCCGGCCCATAAACACAAGCTCCTGGGCAATGCGGAAAGGGAGACTTGGGCAGAGAAGTGCCCCGGTCACATCACCAGCCCCTCCTCACTACTTGCCCTTTCACAAAACGCCTTATATTTTTTTTTCAAAGATTACGAGGCATTCTGTGATAACAGGAGGGGAGATGATGTTATATCCCTGCCCCTCCTCCTCCAATCACAGAAATCCTTGTATTAGTTGAAAAAAAAAATACAAGGTCGCCCACTCTACTTGTACTAGCGACCTATGTCACTGAAACAAAAAGCAATGGGAAATCCATAGTTTTACAGTTGTCACTGCAAAAAAAACCCCACAAATCTTCCAGAACACTTGTTTTGGTGAAAACTGTGTAAGAGGGGATTTTCCCTCACTTTAGAAAGATATCCTGTCATATACTGTTGTGTCTCTATAAAAGAAAAAGAACGGAAAGTTTCTCAATGGGACACAAAGAGCAATAATGAAAACTGGGAGTTTTTTTATCATTTTCTACTCTACCCAAAACTAAAAAAAAAAAAGTTTTGGTCAGAGATACACTAAGTTTTTATGTATACGGCGAACAGAAGTCTACCTTATAATATTTGCAAGTCGATTTTACATATGCCTTCCAGATCTATTCAAAATCCTCTGAAGCCTTTCCAGTCCTTAGTTATTGATGTTTTCATTTTAGGTGACATCACATGTGCATGCTCAGTTCCTGGCTGTGCTATGTTACGAAGAGGGCCCTGCTGGAATGATGTAACTGTGTATCTTCAGCACAGAGACTCACTCTTGCAAGTCTCTTCTGACTTCCATGTTTTCTTTTACTGAGGTATATGCACTTTCAAATCAAAGAGTGGCTTGGCTCTTGTTTGGTCTGCGTATGTGCTGCATTTGTTTATTTGTTTATGCCATTCAGGATGGGCGGAAGAACAGTAAGAGGAAGTAAGTGTTGAGACAAATGCAAGATGGTGCTGGCTTCAACAAGAGAGGGGGTAGAGTGGCCTGCACCTGAAAACAATGTAAGGGCACTTATGTAGATCTTTGGAGTTTTTATCTAACATGAGCTGAATAAAGTAAAAGGGCTGCTGGGGTTTTGTGGTGGGTGGCTGACATTACTTCTGCTTTAAGTGCATTACACCATCACCAGCAGGTGTATTTCAGCCAGAATTACCAGATAACAGACAAAAGGTGGTGAAG
Source organism: Nanorana parkeri (assembly GCF_000935625.1). Classification (NCBI taxonomy): domain Eukaryota; kingdom Metazoa; phylum Chordata; class Amphibia; order Anura; family Dicroglossidae; genus Nanorana; species Nanorana parkeri. Next base: position 529,573 of record NW_017307406.1, on the reverse strand, counting down.
TGGACTGGTGGGATAAAAAAAATGTCTAGATTTGTAATGGAATTACTATTTTGACTTCAGGTTACCTTTAACTATGAGCTTTTTCAACCTTTGTGCAAGAATTTGTCTAAGTATTGTAGATTATTCACAGTGAGGATGCATCTGGTAATAATGGTGTTTTCCAGTTTCCATGTAAGTAAAAGTTAAGTCACCAGAGACTGAATGTACTGAGATTCCAAAGCATGCTTTGGGTTGGATTTCTTGTCAGTAGGAAGCCAACAAATGTTGCACACTCTATGTTCCGGACTTAGGGGATAAAATAATGTTCCTGTTTTGAAAATGGGAAACCCCTTTAATTAATCATGCCAAACATAAAAAAAATATTTAACAACAAAGACTAACATCTGCTGACAATTTCAGTCAATACAAATAAACATTCTGCCTATATTTGATGTTTCTTGGTTATCTGCTATGATTTTCTATACCGCATAAATCAATTGCTGTTATTCGTTTGTAACTTTACTCCTGCAACCAGACTGCCTCATTAGGATAAGAGAACTTTCTGTTATAATTCCACAACTTGATTGTTAAGAGTGCTAAAGGTGATGCTTACATTAACTACTCAACACACACTCCTTTTAGTATTTTATTTTATAGTATATTGGTAAAATGAGAAAATAGAATTATATAATTCCAAAAATGTGTCCTGCAACTGAGAATAAAAAATCTTCATGTCTACATATTTGACGTATGTGACCTTATGTGCCTTAAGGTTCCCACGCACCTTACGATAATCGCGGGAAATCCTGCATCGTACGATTATCGTAAGGTGTGTGGGAGCTGTGCGACCTCTGCTACTGTAAGGTTGCACGACTTTTACCTTAGGAACATGTTCGAAAACCAGCCGAACATCGTACGATGTTTGGCTGGTTTGTGGCATGTTCGCAAGATAAAAGCCACACGGGCCGGTGTGCAAGCGCACACTGCCCGTTCAGCATTGCGGTCATCGGAAGTATGATCTGCCTGTCCAAGATAGGCAGATCGTATGTTTTTGTAATTACCTTACAACCATCGCAAGACAAAAGGTGTGTGCCCAGCCTTACCTTAACTCTTTTTTTTTTTTGTCAAGATGATGAAATTTGAGAACATGAATTACTTTTCAGTAAGGAAATCACAGTTTCCTGTCATTTGAATTGCCAGTGCACTTGTATAGTATTTTCAGCATGCTGCCACTTAATAAACAAGTGTAATCCTACTGGGAGTACAATATAACATACTCTAAGATCCTCAACCACAATAACGCCATTAGACTCAACTCCAGGTCATTGCCATATCACATCATCCTGTTCTTGTCTAACAATGCTATCAGTAAGGAACAGATTCTGTTTATTTATACTGGCCATGAATTGTACACATCCTCTCTTACAATATAAAAAGACATAGTCTACTTGTAATAGTCATAGCTTCAAATGGCATCATTTTGTTACATATACATTGCACTGTATAGTTAAGGCTGATATGTTGTTATACTAAAGCCCCACTTTTATACCAAACTACTTAATCAGTGGCTTTCCAATACAAGTTTGACACAAGTAGAGATAAGAGCTATCATACACAATACATGCCTGGCTCTTGTCTAGCGATTTACTGACATATAAGCATGCTACTTACCACAAACCACAGACAAGAAAAGTTGTAAAAGAGACAAGACATGTTTATCCATTCTGACCCGTTGTAAAATTAGTCAATTCAAAAGGTTTAAAACATCTGAGACAAGTGAGCATGGGTTCATAGGATGGCAGGATGCTTCATGTGAAAGTACAAGTCACATCACAAGAATAAACTTCATTCTCAGAAAATAAACCACTGACCAAGGTGATGCAGGCAAATACTATAGTTGAGCTCTGATATTCCTTAGCTCCAGTCAAACTCCAGTTAACATCAAATTGATGCTAAAAATAACTACTTAAAAAAAAATAGCAAAAGAGCACAATTTTCCTCCACACTACAGGGAATCGACTTGATATAATAGAAAAGGGAGTACTTGTATTTCCGTCTTGATTTTATTGTGATTTGGATTCTTTGATAGCAGCTCTGTGTAGATCAGCTACAATACCACGATGTGGATTTTTCCGGGTACTGGATCCTGTCCTCTTGATTTCAGTGTTCTTTTGTCTTTTGAACTAAGAAGTTGGTTACAATAGCCAAATAAGCTGCTGCTGGTTTTCTGTGACTGCTGTTACAATGAACATTAACAGCACGGAGCAGCCTTGGGAGAAGCCCCTTGTCTGTGCTCACCACCCCCTCGACACACCTCCTTCCTTCCTCAGCCCAGCATCAGCAGCATCAAGACAGTATGTGATTGCTTTATAGTTAATGCTGTAGCATTTTTGGCATCCATACATTAAATGGAATTGTGCTTTTAATAAAACAAATATTTATTAAAGATGGATTACACTATATTTCTAATTGAAAGCACACACATATGTCTCTTCACACCTTTTAAATAAATATGATAAATAATTACTATTTACTTTTAAAATAATAAGACTCATAAAATTTGCCTGTTTCTTATTCAAAACATTTTGAAAATATAGGGGCTGATTTATTATGACAAATTATTAATATTATTAGTAGTATTAGTAGTGTTATATAACTATTATATTGTTTCTATTATTTTTGTTATTTTTACCATAATCTACATTCAGTAAATCTAAAATTTTTACGTTCAATTCCACTAAATGTGATTTAGTATTTTACTTGCACACAAGCTAAGGTATAAGTAACACATCTACTAAATCAGCATTTTGCAACCTTTTTTTATAAAGTATACAAAATATCAAAGCACCCCAGAGTAAAATGTAAAAACCATAAATGTAAAAATGTAGAACATAACATGTGGTCCCTCAAAAATTAATAGTAGACCCTTATCCAAGATAGTGGTCTGGTTTGGATTTTAAGGAGGAACCCCATACAAAAACAGAAAAAATATGGGGTTTCCCCTTTACATCAGAGTACCCCTTTATATAAGGAGCGCCCATCACGAGTCCCCTGCTTTCACATCAGAGTCACCCCTTTTCACACTAGGAGCCCCTCTTTACGTAAAAAGCCCCCTATTCACATCAGAGTTCCTTTCTTTCATATCAGAGCCCACTCTTTCACATTTGAGTCACCCTCTTTCAAATCAGGAGCCCCTCTTTACATCAGAAGCCAGCTTCACATCAAAGGCACGATCCTGTGAGAAACATTCAAGGCACCCTTGTGGAAGCCAAAGATAACTTTATGGTGCCGTTACCCTGGTTGAGAAAGGCTGTACTAAAGCATTCCAATAATAATGAAGATATAACTGCTACAGATGTGATTGGTAGACCATGTATGAAATTATTAGCCACAAAGTTTGACTAGGAAAAATACCAATTCAGCAAGGATTCTCACTTGTGGCAGATCATCCCATTGTCATTGTTTTCTGATATCTGGTGCACTTTTTCTTGCTGCCTTGCTGCCCTCCATTATTCCACTGTCTTTTCCGCCATGTAGAAGTAAATCAGTATTGTGTGATTGGGCACATTCCCCCATATATGAGCACTGCAAGAGCACGTTTGCTAGTGTCTATCTGCACAAATATCTGCTGCTCATAGCTCACATTACTGCTAATTGTTTACATTTGCTTCTGCTGGTGACTTACAATAAAGTTGATGTCAGTTATGTCCTCATGTGCTGGTAATATACAATCTGTCCGTCTATGTGCCATCCCATAATTTCATCAAAATAGCACCCTCATTACTGACGCCCAATTTATATGCACACATAGCCAAACACACTAGTGTGTTGCTCACAGCTCTCATTAAAGGCCATAAAGCTACTTATTATTCATCAATGTTAGACCTCAGTAAATAGTATTTACGTATTTATTTATTTATATATTTGCTCTCATTATCTGCGACTTAATGCCTTCATCTGTACTAGTTTTAGACAATTTTTCTAACTGATGCTAATTCTCAGTATAGCAACAGTCTGTTGCAGTGTTTTCCTATAGCAATGTTTTTTCCCTTTTTAACCCTTTTGTTGCCATACAGTTACTGACTTGCTTATGTGTATACTGTCAGGTCCACTAGCAGCCAGTCTATATTCTGGGGAGGATGTCCTTAAGTCCCCGATTTGCAGATCTACACTTTAGCACAGTGGTGGCGAACCTTGGCACTCCAGCTGTGCCAAAACTACAAATCCCAGCATGCATCTGCCTCTGGGAGTTATGCCTGTGGCTGTCAGAGCCTTGCAATGCCTCATGGGACTTGTAGTTCCAAAACAGCTGGAGTGCCAAGGTTTCGCCACCACTGCTTTAGCACAAAGGTCCCTAGACTAGACATGTAAGCTGGCAAAAAATGTGCTTAGTTTCGTTTTGTTTCTTTATTTAATTTTTCGGGATTTGGGTCAATTGGGTCAAAGTCAATTTGTTCTTGCATTCAGATTCAGATGAATCTGAATTTTCGTTAATTTTGAATAAGATAAATGATCATTATCAACTAAAATTTGTTGCAGAAAAGTGACATTAGAAGTTTACTTTGTTTCTTTTTCATTTCTGATACCGTAGACAAACAAAAAACAGCTCCCCACCCCCATTCATACCAGACCCTTTAGGTCTGGCAGGAAGGTTATGGGGGACCCCTGATGTAAAAAAAAACAACAACAAAAAAACAGCAGTTGGCTCCCAAGCAATTAATACCAGACCTTTAGGACTGGTAGGAATTTTAAGGAGATCCCTAACGCCAATAAAAGGAAAAACAAATGTGCGGTTCCCCCTGCAATCTCTTACCAGACCCTTAATTCGGGCAGCAGCCTGGAAGGGCAGGAAAGGGGGATGAGTGAGCACCCCCCCTCCCTCCACCATACCAAGCCACATGCCTTTGGCAGCGGGAGGGTGCTTTTCCAGGGGGGACCCCCTGGAAAAGCACCTTGTTCTCATGCTGATGGGGACAAGGGCCTCTTCCCCACCACCCTGACCCAGAGGTTGTGGGGGTCTGTGGGCAGGGGGGCTCATAAAGGGGGGCACCCAGATGCCACCAGATTCTTTACATTTGGGATGGAAGTGCCCTCAAAGAAGCATAAGCTGTTATAGATAACACATATCTCCCAGCTTCTTCATTATTTACAATTTGTAACAATATTCTGTTACTTTGTTTTCATTTGAGATATAGAGAAACCAGTGAGCGGTAAATGACAGCTGTCCCGCTTGCTGTTTTTAATTTCTGAATGAAATTCGGATGTATCAGAATTTCATTATCAAACATTCAGATTTATTATTTCTGTCATCTGGAAATTCGGATGCATCCGAATGTCTGAATTTACAGAAATGTGCGCAAATTTCAATTTGCAACTAAACGAATTGTACATGTCTACCCTAGACTTTTTTAATCAAAGGGCCAGTTCACTGTCTGCCACATTGTTTGAGGGCAGACCGTTGTTAGCTGGAGTTAAAAAAAAATCCCCAGTATCAGAGGTCAGTGTAAGTCTGCATTGCTTCAGTAATCGGAGAGAGTAAAAAAATTCCCCTGCATCAGGGTTTATTGGGAGTAAAAAATGCCCCTGCATCAGTGGTCAATGGAAATAGTAAATGCCCTGACGTCAGTAGTAAGTGGCAGCAAAGAACACTCCAGTTTCCATAAAAATGCCTCTGCAGCATGTGTCACTGGTCAGTAAACAAATGCCCCCTGCTTTGGTGGCCTGTAGGAGTAAAAATGGTCTCTCCATTAGTAGGAATAGTAAATATCCTTGCATCAGTGTGAGTAATAATTGCCTCTGTGTCAGTGGAATAAATGGTGCCCATGGGTCAGTGGTCAGTGGGAGAAATGGTGCCCCTGTGCCAGAGCTCAGTGGGTGAAATGTGTGCCCCTATGTCACTGGAAAATGTCCTTCCCCCCCATAGTTATTCAGTAAGACTTGCAGGTCCCATGTTCTGCACTGCTCCTCTCAATTATATTAATGCTGGGACTATAAAAGCACATATTGGTACCCCCACCATGGCTTGCAAAGAGGAAGCCCTGCATGCAGGGCTTTTTCATTGAAGGAATTGGTCTATGGCAACCTGCGGGACATAGTATGGGTACCTGCAGATGTACACATGATTATGGGTAAGAAGATGATCATGGCAGTTACACACTGGAATGTGCACAAGCATGCAACCTTACGTGCATTTACATTGTATTTGACCAGGCTGCTTTAAAAACTATGGTCACAGAGAAGAACTGAGAGCAGAATATATTAACTGTCAGGTGATGACCATTGTCATTTGTGAAAGAAGAACTAGCAGACAAAGAAGCACTAGATTATACCAATGCACTTTGTAGCATTTGAGGGGGAAAACTACATCATTTTTAAAAATTGTGTATTTTTCTGTTATTAGATTTCTAAATTGTGTTTTTTTTTCCCCTTCTTTTAAAATTTCTCAATTCTAATCTTAAACTCAGTATGACCATATCTAAATTCTATTCATGCACCTGGTCTATTGTAAACTTGTTTACACATTCCTTTTTTCCCAAATGGAATTTAAATGAGTTGGCTAACTATGTGTTGATTTACAACTCCATAGATCTCTAGAGAAATACTTTTCTCACTAATAGAAAGAAGGATACAAGCCCAGCTAATCTTTGGACTATGCATAAACCGGTAATAAGGTGTAAGATGATTGTCCTGTCCTGGTGCATCCCAAATCACTAGCCTATATTAGCAAACTCGAAGTTCAACGCCAAATCATTATTTCTGTCTCACTGTTTTTATTGAAATTTTGTAAGTATCATACATTATAAAGATATTGGTCCACAGTGCATCATCATAGTGGATCTTCATTACAATCATGAAATCACTACGTATTATAGGTATGCACACTCAAGGAGCAAGGAGACCACACAGTCGTAAGCGCTGATCACAATAAGCTGCCAATATGGCATTTGCATAGACGGTATGTCCGTGCTCCCTGTCGGTGACCAGATCATTATTTCACACTATCTTTATTACAACTTTGGGAAAAATCCTTGGCTTATTACTTATCAATTAGGTGAAAAAGAAAATTGTAGCTTAACCTTATTTTCCCTACATCCCAACACAGTAGCTGAACCAAGCTATTCAGTAAACGAATACCAGATTCTCATTTGCCAGCTGTTAAGTTCCCTCTAACAAAACATTTTTCAAAGAATGTATAATCTTCATGGATGGTTTAAAGCAAAACTCCAGCCAAAAATAGCAAGATAGACATGAATACCCCATCCAAATATAAGATAACTAAACTAGTGTTTGCGGCAATATTTTAGCTTCAATCCAAAGATTTTTTTTCCCCCCTGCATTCAATTTTTTCTGCTCCTAGATGTCCTCGGTATGATGGCCAATATCACTCAACCCACTTCTTCTGAGTCAAAGTCATCCTGGACCAGTCCCAGCATGTGTCTAAAGAGTGAAAGGAGAAGTAACACAGTGATCAGCTTATTTCTATATCACTCTGCTTTCACTTCCTATCAACGTGCTTCTTGCACATGAACTAATTGGTTCCTTGTGCTGCTTCTACCTCTCACATCCCAGCCCTCTTGTACAGGGACTGCAAGAGGCTAATATTAAATCAGATTCGGGTATTTATACTGTTTTCATTTTTAAAAAAAATACATTTATTGATGTAGTAATGATTACAGAGCTGCATTCATTGCATATTTTCATCTTTACTGTGCTACATTTCCTTCAGGGTTCCTCTGAACACAAAAAAAACAGAGAACACAATTTTTGAACTCCTATTTTAAACTCCTTTTCAAATATTTGTAAAGGAATAACTCCCATCCCCATCCTTAGAAATAATGAAGGCAAATGAAACACTAATTCCACAGTCACATAAAAACCTTGCACTTATAACTAATCATCTTTCAATTTCAATTATTTCCAAAAATGTTAGCATATAGACTTACAAGGATTATACCACAGCTACTACTCATTGGTAAGGCCTTGACCTGGAGAATGTATTTGATCATTTGAATGTTTTTGTTCACTGTGTTTCACAGCAAAAACCGTATAGTATATTTAAACCCAAAACACTTGTTTTCATGCTAGATAGAGTAGGAAACCGTAAAAAAGAAAAAATATATATTTTTTGCCTTTTGTGTCCCATTGGGGAGATTTTCCTTCACTTGCTTTCCTATATAGGCAACACAAATTGAGACAAATGTTTTTCAAAGTGAGGGAAATGCCTTCTTAATTGTCACCTCACCAAAACGAGTGTTACCGTTGGAAGATTTCTCCTGTATTGCACTTTTGCTCAATGTCAGTGGGCACAAAACCCCAGCGCCTCTTAAATGTGTTCCAATAGAATAAAATCATGATAGTTGCACTTAATGTCCCACAATATTTGCACAACTGTTTATCAAATCTTTATTTTCAGTTAAAAAAAATATACAGATAATATAGAACACTCTAGGGCACACAAACACAAAATCTCCACATTTTCTGTAAGATATAAATTATGTCACTGTGTTGAGTAAATAGATTTTTCAAACCTCAAAGTCGTGTTGGTGCAGAGTATCAGCCTAACAAAAAAAGTGTTTTAAAAAGTGGACCTATAAACATATTTATTTGCGGCTTCCAGCAGTAGGGAAATATTTTGCTGCAACACCAAAAACCTGGTAATAAATATTCTTTTTGTAACAATTACCTTTTTTATTAAAAGTTTCAATCCAGTCCACATTGAGATGAATGTAACACACAACAGTATATTAACAGAAAGCACCAAGTTGCAGTGTAAGACCATGTAGAATTATGACAGTAAGTATAATATCCAAGATCAAAACTTGTTGGAGGTGAGCAGGAAAAAAATATAAGCTATTAAACCAGATTCCAAGGACAATGATAAGTCACTCATAAGGGTCAAACGTCAAGAGAATGACCTAAAGCCAATCTCCAGGAAAAAATAATCATTTGGACACTGCATTGAGTGTGTAAATTATCATTAAAAAGCTGTGTGTTACATGTTAAGGGCCGCTGCAAAGTATTCTGACTCCGATTGTTGTATTAGCGATTTATCCCATGCTGAGACCTCGATGGCTGGCCTGTTTAAGCAGATACAATCACAGCGGACAATCCTCATCAGATAGCTGAACTCACCAAATACATTTCATCCACGATTTATTGCGTGCAGCAGGTTACAGCAGACAACAGGATACAACAGATGAATGAATAGACGGTATTTGAAGGTCAAGGATGATAATGTTTCAAACTAGCATGTACATGTGGTCCTGCTATTGGCAGCCATGACACTAAAACGACTAATGGAGAAGGGGCGGTACATTACACACAAGGGGAGGAAATGCAGAAACATATAGTGCAATAACTGAAAATGCCCACAAGATGCCACTATATTAATTAGCTATACTAATACCACAGAAATTGGCTTAAGAAAAATAGCTATATAAATTCTCATTTCACATTTGTATGAACACTAACTATGACTATGAATTGTGTGATATCTTACAACTGTGTAACAGCACACTTACTTTGCATCATGCCATCTCCTCCACATAACGACGGGCTTCAAGGACCCAAGGGTAGTGACTCAAGCACTGGAAAATACAAGACATTTTGTAAATGGGCAAGTAGTGAGAAGGGGCAGGTGATGCAAGCGGCACACTTCACTGCTTATACTTTACACACCCAGTGCAATGTGTAAATTATATTTTTTTCCCTGGAGTTTGGCTTTAATACTATTTTCACAGAAGAAAATCATAATTCCTATTGCTGTATAAAAGTCAACTAATAAAGCATTCAACATATCTTACTTCAAAGGATTGTAAGTTGTACCTTGATAACGTTCATATATGCTGAAGCCAGTGGCGTAACTACTACCATAGCGACCCACGCGGTCGCTATGGGGCCCGAGGCAGAGGGGGGCTCGGTCCAGGGCCGGATTAACAAAGGTACATGTGGAGCTCTGCTCCAGTGTCACCCCTGCAAATATGCACGGCCGGGAGTTTGGAGGAGAGATCGGGGACATGGGCTCTGCTGTCTATTATGAGGACCGGGGAGAAGAGGGCAGGGCCTCGGGTGACTTCCAGGTGGTGCGCTGGGAATGGCACATGGTGCAGACCTCGTACCTGATGGCAGTGTGGATCCTGGTGGCCAGCCTGGCCAAGATCAGTATCAGTCAGTGACGGTGTGTATGTAGGAGAGACAGCTGTGTGGGCCCAGCGATCCCATCTGCTTGTGACAGACAAGAAACTGCCTTTGTGTGCTCTGCTCTCATCACACCCTCTATTGTCTCCTAAAGGTTAATTATCATACACTACCTGTACCCTATTCTATTACACCCCTAACTGTACCCACTATGCCCAGCAATGTACCCTCTGACTATACCCCTCACTGTACCCGCTGACTATACCCCTCACTGTACCCCCTGACTATACGCAGCACTGTACCCTCTGACTATACCCCTCACTGTACTCTCTGGCAATGCCCAGCACTGTGCCCTCTAACTACACCTAGCACTGTGCCCTCTAACTTTGCCCAGCACTGTACCCTCTTACTATTCACCTCACTGTACCCTCTGACTTTACCCAGCACTATACCCTCTTACTATTCCCCTCACTGTACCCTCTGACTTTACCCAGCACTGTGCCCTCTGACTTTGCCCAGCACTGTACCCTCTTACCATTCCCCTCAATGTGCCCTATGGCTATGCCCAGCACTGTGCCCTATGACTATGCCCAGCACTGTGCCCTATGACTATGCCCAGCACTGTGCCCTCTGACTATGCCCACCACAGGGCCCTCTGGCTATACCCAGCACTGTACCCACTGACTTTACCCCTCACTGTACCCTCAGTCAATTTGGCACCCAAGGCAGAGGACCCAGGCAGCGGCAGGCCTCTATTCAGGCACATTAAAAGGTGTCTCTCTGGGCTATAGTAAGGAGCGAGCGGTCGCCTGAGTAGAGAGCTGCATCTGCTGTGGCCTGCAGCCACCAGTTCTGCTCTGCGGACCCCTGGTGAGAGCCCGCACAGACCACCTGAGAGCCCCACTGACCACGAGAGCCCACACTAGCCACCTGAGGGTCTGCGCAGCCCACATGAGAGTCCGCACAGCCCTCCTGAGACCCTGGAGACATCAGGCCACGAACTCAGAGCAACACAGAGTATGCAGCTTCATATTATTCTGCATTGCTATATAATGTATTGCTGAGATTTGTAGTCCTCTATAGCTGGTGGTATTCTGCATTGCTGTATAATGTATTGCTGGGATTTGTAGTCCACTATAGTTGGTGGTATTCTGCATTCATGTATAATTTATTGCTGAGATTTGTAGTCCCTCTACAGCTTGGAGTCAGTGGCAGAACTTTTAGGGCTGCAGCTGAAATCGGGCCCTGGTGCTCCACCACTGACTCCAAGCTGTAGAGAGACTAAGGGGTTGATTTATTAACCTTATAAACACACCACGAACATGTATACACCTCTGTAGTGTGTTCCCTCCCAGCATGATCTATGGGTGGAATCTAAACACCTTTGTAGTGTGTACACCACCAGCAGGTGTGTTGTGCAAAGCCCTGCCCTGAATTGCAAGGTGATGTTGTGTAAATTAGCTCTACATTGTGTGTGATTTACTAACCTAAACACACGCACGCACTAGGTGCGTGTGATTTTTACACAGCAAAACGTATTTATCAACCAAAAAGTCTCTAAAAGCATATTTCCACTAATGCCATATATGGAAAAATCATGCACATGATGCTTATATAATGCTGCTTCACAGTTTAGACAAAAATGGTTAGCTCATGCATTTACATTCCTGCATTCATCAACGCAAGCAACACAACATTGAGCTAATTTACACAACATCACCTTGCAAATTCATGCTGGGCTTTGCACAACACACCTGCTGGGTGTGTACACACTACAAAGGTGTTTAGATTCCACCCATAGATCATGCTGGGAGGGAACACACTACAGAGGTGTATACATGTTCGTGGTGTGTTTATAAGGTTAGTAAATCAACCCCTAAAAATCACAGCCCGGACAGGAAGAAGAGGGCCCTGGTGACCGTTGACTTTTCCATAAAAAGGCCCACCAAAATCCTCCCACCAGGCCCATGATGCTTTTAATCTGGCTCTGGTCCGGTCAGGAGCGTCAGAGCCTTTGGGGTTGATTTACTAACCTCAAAAACACGCCACAAACACGCCATGCAAAAACAAGCCGATTGCGCGCATACGCTTGGCGCGGAAGCGTATGCAGGTTATAAAGATGCTTGATAAATACTACCAACGCGCGCGCATGGCGTGTTAAAATGCCGAGGATTCAATAGGGATGTGCAACAACCAACAAACAGCAAAGGGAAGCCCAGTGGCTGAGCGGTTAGAGGACCTGCCACACAACA
>NW_017307406.1:499647-517096 GCF_000935625.1 Nanorana parkeri | reverse complement strand
GTTTGCTAGAATTACGAAGAAATCGTGCAGGATTGGCGTGGTCTTGTTTCTAGGATCAAAAAACGTGTGAACTTGCTCATGCACATGCGCAGTTGCCTGGAGCACATCCGAACACGGCACTGGTGTGTAAGTACCTTATTTTGGAATACTGTCTTTTACCAGTTTGTAAGTGTTATGTAGAATGTTTGTATGCACAGAAGCATAGCAATAACATATGTATCATATGTATGATTTGTACATGTATGGCAGTAGTAGAAATATGATTCTAGCACTTGCAATTTTTTTTTATAGTGGCGTGCAGCCGATGGCGCATATTACACGACACGCGCGCAAGTAAATACATAAAAACGCGCCATGCCTGCGTGAAACCGCGCCATGATGTACGTGTTCGCTTGGTAAATGCATTTCTGCGGGTTAAAACGCGCACGCAGCCTGCGCGTGTGCGTGTTGGGGTTCGTAAATCAGCCCCTTTGTCTCCATCTTCTGCCAGGCAGCTGCAATGTAGCAAAGCAGCGTTGGAGTGAACTCTTCTTTGGTTCTGACATCAGAGCCAGCAGGAACGAGCTGAAGAGAAGGAGGTGATCGGAGACAGCACGAGCACAGGAACGTGTTCTGGGGGTAGTGTGTTGGGGGTCGGTTGTGGAGGGGGGGTTGGGGGCAGTTTGGGGGGCCCCATATATCATTTTGCTATGGGGTCCTGTGATTTCTAGTTACGCCCCTGGCTGAAGCGCAAATAATCAGTAAGAGAAAAGCTATTAAGCACTACATTTATCCCAACTACTTGGCGCCCTGATGCATGTTTGTTTTTGCAATCCAAGTCCACATGTGCATGTACATTATATTTCATTCTTTACAGCTCATACTCAGAGTAATGCACTTCATCGTTTGCAAATAAACAACTGCCATATTTTGCATGTACCTTCATAGATTAAACATCCACCAGTTAGCTACAACAGGGTACCTAGCATTGTGTCATCCCACACTGACATTTACCAAGGTCATCTTAGTTTTGTAGCTTCTGTGAAGGTACATGTGAGATCATGTGTTACTAATTTTTTCTCTTGTAGCACATACACCTACAACACATATAATTATTCATAAAACTAACACACCATGATTGGGTATTCAAAGGGAGCTCAATTTATTTTCTAAGCTAAAGGTGCCCATACACTGCACGATTATCGTACGATAATCGTATGCGATCGGTTTTTCGTACGATAATCGAGCAGTGTGAACGGAGACGTGCGACCGTTTCTACTGTACGGTCGCACGTCTTCTGTCGAACCAGCATGTTCGAAAACCAGCCGGGAATCGTACGATTCTCGGCTGGTTAGAACGGTGCTCGGAAGATAAATGCTGAACGGGCCGGTGTGCGCACGCGCACACTGCCCGTTCAGCATTGCGGTCATCGGAAGCCCGCCCCTCAGGGGGGCGGGCTTGCGATGATCGAGAGTGCGATCTGCCTGTCCAAGATAGGCAGATCGTACGTTTTTTTAATCCCTTTACAACCATCGCAAGACTAAAGTCTTGCGATGGTTGTAGAGTGTATGGCCACCTTAAGTCAACGTTCTCTACTGTAAATGACAACTGGAAATAATAGTGATAAAGGAGGTCAGGGATCATTTTCTGGTTATTTTGTGTGTGCTTTATATACCCTAAAGGCCATTGAACAGTCTCCTTCAAAAGTGTACATTTTTAATTTGCTGCTGTTAGTGAACAAATACAGTATATTAAAGTGCATATTTATCAACAACTAGTAGAAGGAAAAAATTAAAGAGCAATGACTGTTTGCTTTGGGTACGAGATAGGCCTGCTTTTTGTTCATTAATATTTTCTTCACAGATTTAAATTATTCCAGCAGTGTCTCAGTCAGTTTCAGGCATGAAATTCAGAAAACAAAATTACGGAAATAAAGAACAATGATTGCTCTATTGCTGTGAAAAAATAGTGTCTATCTTTGTATATTAACTTTTTATTTTTCTAGACAAAATATAATATTCAATCGTTCTAAAGACAAACTTCTTAGCTCAGCCAGATGTTCAACTTAGGACTCAAATTATACAGTAGCATCTCACATAATTGAACTACAATGAAAATATATTCCTGCAGTAAAATTCAGATATTTTTGATTAACACTTATACTACTATTAGAAGAAACAAACATAAAGAATAATAACTGCTCTGTTAAGCAAATACTGCTCATATTAAACTGTAGTGCCCCCCTGACCCTCAAAGGCATGTGGTGAGTCCCAGAGACAGAAAGGGTTGACATTTCATTCTCAAGGATGGATCTTTAGCCTGGTTATGGGATGTGATAATGGGTAATTTGGGCACCAGTCACTTTAAGTAGTTTTCCAATGTTTTATTGTAGAACAGCCAAACTGGGAGAGGGGTATAGAGCTACAGACATCCATGTACAGAATGGACTCCAAACTTACCAGTCCCTTCCAGCTTTCACAGTGCAGGAATACTTTAGTTAAGCAGAGGATAACAGTGTGTAATAGAGCCACAGCTGGACAGAAGACATGCTTGAGATCTTCCCTGGGAGGGACACCAGACTTGTTTCTGAGGTCTATGCCATCTTGGCCTTCCTGGCAACTCCAGCAGACAAAAAGGCTCCTTTGGTTCTCCATCCCAGACAGTTCCAGACCCCACCTGGTGGAACACTAAATTTAAAGAGCCAGTCCACTTAGGGCCAAGGAGCTACAAAGTATATTGTATAGTCTTTAGTGCCTTGATCCAATTCAGTTTCAAATGTAGTATTCAGTTGCAAAAGTATGTTGTCTACTACTACTATTATTATTAAAAAAATTAATTAAAGAATGATTACTTTTTGTTGTTTTTGGTCAATGGAGGTTGTTTTGTGCATTGTGTGTTTAAGGTTATTCTAATACAAAGTAAAAGTGATCTATTCTGCACCTATTATTGCACAGTGAAAAGAATATAATTCTACCTGTATTATTTTGCTTTAACGAAAACAATATGTTCTGTTTCTTTAATTAGATACTCCATCTCCCATGGAAACTGTTCAGTAAAATAACAAATAAATCATTATAATTATAATTGTAGGGATGCTTTTTTTCCTAGCCCCGGAAGTTTTTTTTTTTTTTTTGATGCTTCTTGCTGAATGTTGGGTTCTACTTTTAGTATCACATTATCTGTCGCTTTGTTGAGGAGGCTTGTGAGCCCTGTGTTAGGGTTATGTTCCTGGGAGTTCTGTCTGTCTTGTCAGCTGGCCAACCCCTGGTGAACTTGTCATCAGTAGGGATAAATCAAACATACCCCGGTTTTGTGAACTTCAGATAAGTTCTGATATCGAATCCAAACTTAATGGGATCCAAATCTGTAAAATCAATAATGGGCTTTTTTATGGCTATAAGACTAGGGATTGTCAATCAAATGGCAAGAGGGGCTGGGCACTGCCCTGGGGGACATGTACTAATGCAAAAAAAAACTAAAAATGTTTTACAATTCTATTCAGCCAGGAGTAGCATTTTAATAATGCTTTTAAATACACAATTAATTTAATTAAATTGCCTGGAGGGAGCCCTAAACCTGCTTGTGGAGTAGTGCATCTATACGGTGTATACAATGTACTATAGCAATACTAACATTTACAATGAAAAACATGTAAATTGCCTATAAATGACATTTCCCTGCCAGCTGGTTTTGCTTTGTAAAAACTATATTGGGTCTGGCATGTACTTTGGAGGGACCTTTGCTGCTGCTTTTAATAAGAATAAGAAGCCAGCTGGGAAATGTCAATTACCAGCAATTTAAATGGTGTTTTTGTTTTCTTTGTAATTGTCACTTTTGCTGTAGTACATCCTGCAGCAAGAATGGCTAAAAAAAATAATCTGTGGTTTGGAAGGGGGGGGGTCACCAAAATCCACACCAGGCCCTTATCCTTGCCTGGTGGTTGTGGAGGCCTGCAAGCAAGGGACATATTAGTACTCCTACCCATTCACAAAAATAAAAATAGTTTTAAAAAACACACCCAGACATTTCACAAATACTAAATTACTATCCTCCAGCAATGTAGATCATAATCAATAAAGATGATCAACGCCCGCCAAAGGAAGAAACCCATTGAGAAGCCTCGATTGTTGGCCACCGAATAACAGCTCCCTGGGCTGTCACCTGTAATATAAGGGAAGGTGGGGTTAGTGGTAACATCATTGCCAATGTTATTGCCCTAATCCGGCTATGTGGCCATTTGTAAGTGAATGGGTTGGGTGACATCAGGTACAACCATTGACAGCAGAAATCTGTCATAAATAATAGTGGTAGAAATACAACTATTATATATGATGTGCAGAGTATTGATTAGTGATGCTGCTTTTACTTTTCCTGTTAACCTTTATAGCAACAGAATTAGAGGGAACTCCTGGCAGCTGGGGACCCAGCACACTAACTGATTAGCTGAAGTCTCTTTGGCCGAGATCCAAAAAGGTTTCAGGTACACCTAGCACATGGTGAAAAATTCCTGATGTTTAAGAGATTCATAAATTAAAGGAGAACTATGGGGTCAGTGTTTTTCCCCATAGTTCTCCTTGGGGTAACGGGAGGACACAAACTAGCGTCCTCCCGTCACCCTAAGCTCAGTATACCGCGAGCTACAGCTACAGCTCGCGGTATACTGAGACGCCGCACCTGGAGCGGATCCCGACTTAGATGACGGGATCCGCCCAGCTGCGTGAGTGACAGCTGGCTCTGCCTATCTAGAGGCAGAGCCAGCTGTACCCGCCCCCTCCCCCGTCCGTTCCGCCAGTCAGCGCTGGCAGATCGGAGCGGGGAGAGGGGAATCCAGCCCCTCCCCCTGTCACGGCAGAGAGCCGTGACAGGATCGAGAGGTGAGGGAACCCGGTATGTTTTCCCTCACCTCCCGATCTACTGAGCCGACCTGTGACAGTCTCATTGTCACAGGTCGGCTTAGAACTATGACGTGAGTGGAAATCACTCATGTCATAGTTCTCCTTTAAGGTAACATTCAGAGCCATGACTCATTATATGTGACAAAAATAAAACATAGTTACATAGTATTTGAGGTTGAATAAAGACATAAGCCCATCAAGTCTAACCTATTGCATGTATGCATTTATGAGCTGGTGTGTGCATGTATATGTGTCCATGTGTGATTTTTCTCTTAGCAATACCTGTACCCCTGTTATTCATTTTAAAGAGGGAGCAGTCTTCACATTTACAAGCTCATCTGATTACACTGTTCCCATGTGATAGAATTCCACTCTGCAGCTGTTTAACCGCCTATTTGCAGATGTTCTCTATTTACATTGTACAACACAGTAGAAAAGCAGGGAGTGTGCTTCTTCAAGGACAACCAGGAGCACCAGAAGCTGTATTGGTAAAACACAAATTAACTTTAAATAATATATTTTCTATAATTATAAATCTAAATGAAACGTAACAGCATATGGCAGTTGCCATTGCTAACATAATCTCCAGAAACTGTTAGATGCCTGGCTGTCATACTGATATATTGACTTCAATACTTTCAGCGACACTAACCTGAAACATGTCTTTACTGTGACTGCGTGCTTGTTCCAGGTCAGTCATTCAGAACATTTTGAAGCTCGAAATCAAGTTGCCAGGAAATAAGTTCTACGTTTTCTTCTTTTTTTTTTTTAAACAAAGTCTGTTTATTAAGGTTTTGCACATAATAATAACAACAACAACATACAAGTCACCTAATATAGGAATAGAAAGATATTTGCTAGGAAGTGCATTATTGGTTGGCTGCTATGATGGCAAATGACCTCATTAGTTCACCAGGTCCATGTGACACACTTCATATGGACCAAGCCCCTGGATGTACAGCATGGATCCTAGGGCTACTGTAACAATTTAATTTTGATTATGAGTACATTATTTCACTAAGCTGCTTTTGAACAGGACAAACACCCACCAATGTTTAGTCAAAAGCCACCAAAGTTTTGTATTTACTATGTGCACAGTATTTAAGTATTTTCACTGGGCAGCTTTTTGAATAGGTCACATATTTTTATGGGCTTTTGGGAGTTGCATTGCAGGCAGGCACACAATTAGAAAATTGGGGTTTATAGAGGCACAAACCATTGCACAAGTGTAAAAAAATATATAAACTTTTAATTCAATTCATATTATTTATATTCATACATTATATACACATTAACGATCAACAAACAGATTAAAGCCTAATCAAATAACCACATCCCTTCCATCCTTATTGACAGCCATAGTAGATACAAGTACCATAATGAAAAAAAACATGTAGAATGTCCTTGTTTCAACTATGTCCTTCTTCATGTGTAATCAGTCCAATAATATGTCACTTGCTTGTCTTATCAAGGATGGTTTCCGATGCGTTTCACTTCTGCACTTCCTCTGGGGATCTAGGGTGGTTAATCTGATATAAATACATAATTACTTACTGAATACATAACTGTTATAAATGATTTACAAAGTAATCAACAATATTATTATAATGAGCATTTGGTCTTCAGAGCCGTAGATGTGTCTTTACTTACCCAACACCGGGTGTCAGGAGAAAAAAGGGGGGCTCCTACGCACAGAGGGAAGGCATATTAGAAGATGCAATCCCCTCCTTTCATTTCGCGGCGGGGACACTGGAGTACTTGAAGATGGAATAACCCAATAGTCTGCACTAATAATGTATGTAGAGTACTAGTTTTTCTTATTTCCTTCCTTTTGTTCAGGTTCTAGTAAGAGGTGAGTATAGATAAAATCCCTTTACAGACCTACGTGAATAATATAAGACATTGCAACATCAGGCTTCTACATGAATAAAGATTATTATAATAATCTTACCATCTTGTCTTGAATTGTATTGTGATTGTAATGTCTAGGGATGCACCGATATATCGGCCGCCGAAACATATCGGCCGAAAATGGCACTTTTGCTGCCGATACATCGGCGCATCCGTGATTTCTTTCCTCCCTGCTGGGCGCTGCTCTATGTCCCAGCGGGAGAAGAGAAAGTGACAGCCGGCCGAGTGCTGCGGTGGAGAGCGTTGTGAGCGGCCGGCGTCTCCTCCCACGCCGCTCTGCCGCCTATCAGAGTCCGGCAGAGCGGTGTGGGGGCGGAGACATCGCTGTTATAGGAGGCTGGGCTTTTCTTCTGGGGAGGGGGCGGGTACAGCTGGCTCTGCCTCTAGATAGGCAGAGCCAGCTGTCACTCACGCAGCTGGGCGGATCCCATCATCTAAGTCGGGATCCGCTCCAGGTGCGGCGTCTCAGTATAGCGCGAGATGTAGCTCGCGGTATACTGAGCTTAGGGTAATGGGAGGACGCTAGTTTGTGTCCTCCCGTTACCCCAAAACACTGAACCCATAGTTCTCCTTTAACTATATCCGCAATTATGAATGAATGGGAGTGATCTACATCACCCCCATTCATTCATAATTGTAGTTATAGTAAACAAACAATGTACTCATGTTATCAATGAACAGCAAGACTCATAGAGGATTCCTGTTCTATTAGTTACCTGGTGTTGAGACCGAAGGTATGAGGAGGCTCCACTTGCACCTCGTGTCTTGTGGCCTTTGAGATTGGGGACAAAGGCCAGGCGGACAATGAGTGGCACGAGGGCTTTTGGTAGATCCAGTAATCGATGTCAAAACAAGCCGGGGTCAATAGCCAGGAGATCCGATGCGGTACAATAAGGAGCAGGCAGAAGAATATCCAGAAAACAGTACGAGGTCAATAAGGCAGGCAGCAAGCGAGGATAGTCGGCAAAACAGGAACGAGTCACAATCCAGGGAGATCAGGAGAATACAGGATCAGGCAAAACAGGATACACGGAGCACACACAAACTGGAAAGACAAACCAGCAACTAGTGGGCGTTTGAGCTGGGTTTAAATAGGGCAGTGAATCTATCTATGACGTCACTTCCTGTGTGCCACTTGGCGCGGATTTCCACACGTCACTGCCGACTGCGCATGCGCGTGTTTGTTCTCAGCTGCGACCTACTGTTGGCGCTATATAAATCCTGTATTATTATTATAATAATCAAACAAGTCTTTCTACTCTCAAATACAAATATGTTCAGCCCCTCCTGATTTATCGATGCTTGTGCCTAAATTACCATCTGGGTACAGGTAGTCCCCAGGTTACATACAAGATTGGGACTATAGGTTTGCACTTAAGTTGAATTTGTATGTAAGTCGGAACCGGTACATTTTTCAAGTGTAACTCCAGCCCAAAAAAAAACATTTTTTCGTTTTGGATAACATAGGGAAGGGTCACGTTTGTTTTGCTGTCTGTTCCCGTTGTTCAGAAGATAATATAATAAAAACATTTTTTATTTAAAATGACACACAAAAAACAGTTTTTTTTCTATTTTTAATTTTCTTTTATAAACTTTATTTTTTTTCATTTGTTTGCATTTTTATTTATTTAACTGTTTTTACTTTTTTTAAAAATGTTTGTCTTTTTAATTTTATTTTTTTTAAACCTTTTTTTTTTATGGGGGCGGGGCAGAGAAGAAGGAGAAGAAGCGGCCGGACGGGGGAGCAAAGGAGCCGACGGACCGGAGGAAGAGGAGCCGACGGACTGGAGAAAGAGGAGAGGACGGATCGGGAGAAGGAGGTGCGGATGGACCGGAAGAAGAGGAGGAACCGGCCAGGACAGCAGCAGAGGTACGGTGGGCAGCGGAGGAAAGCAGCGGTCTGTGTCCCCGCTGCCTCCGCCAACACAGGCGCGGAGAGCAGCTGGTATTTGAAGGGACACAGGCCGCTGTAGCCACAGTTCTCCTAAATGTACCGGCGGCTGCTGGTACATTTAGGAGAACTGTGGACCTTGGTTCGTAAGTACGGATTGTCCGTAAGTCAGGCGTCCGTAACCCGGGGACAGCCTGTATTCCGTCTGGAGGAAATAGGCCTGAGTCCAAACTCCTTAGACTAAAAATACTAATCCCTCGAGTGAACTAGTCATTGTATACTGCTAATATCATAAAAACGTGCATAAAGAACCTCCATCCTGTCCACCTTTAGAAGTACAGATTATACAGATATATGATGTTATTGGTTTGACCGTTAACGCTATGTTTTAGAAACCATTTCTTGCCATTCGGTAAGGGGACACTATTACCCTCTACAAAACAGTGGCAGTGGTTACATTTTCCACACCCCCGAAAGCCCTCCTCTCCACAGACTAGTGATCTAGCCCTCATGAATACTAATTCAGAAGTTTCTTTTATGAACTTTTTGATATTCTTATCACTTGTCAGGAGAAGCCAATGTTGTTCCATGATTACGTGAGAATTGGGTGATCACTTTCACTGTTTGTCTTTGGGGTATACCATTGTCCTCACCTACTCTTCCATATAGTATTTCAGTTCTGTCCCTACTTTTTGCACGATTATATGCATTCTTTAGGCTTTTTTTTACTGTAACCCCTTTCTCGTAGTCTGGATTGTAATGTTCTTGCTTCCCTCTCAAAGTCAACGGCTTTTGAACAATTTCACTTCAATCTCAAGTATATTCAGATATTTCAACGCTAACGTATTCCTCTTTTCAGCTGATGCAAAGGTAACGGAGCATGTTTCATCAGCATGTAAGAAGTTCAGAGGAGGTGGGTCACATGATGCTGGATCGCGTGGTAAGAGAAAATGGGGTCCCCTGGGCAAAGCACTATCCCCATGTTGAGGGCATGTGGCCTGGTATGGTGCAGGAGGGGGGGTCCATGCTTTCCCCCCCCCACTCCTGCTCTGCAAGGCTGCTGCTCGGAAAAAAAGATCTGGTAAGAGATTCTAGGTACGCCCCACACTTTTTTTTGTAAAATTCCTACCAGGCCTAAAGAATCTGGTATGAATTGGGGGGAGAGTCGCACGCTGTTTTTTTTTTTA
The DNA here is from genome assembly GCF_000935625.1 of Nanorana parkeri. Lineage (NCBI taxonomy): Eukaryota > Metazoa > Chordata > Amphibia > Anura > Dicroglossidae > Nanorana > Nanorana parkeri. The sequence goes on along the minus strand of NW_017307406.1, from coordinate 507,233 downwards.
AATTATTGTTTAACTGTTAAAAGTTAAAAAAAAAAAACATTTAATGCAATTTTGCTGCAAGAACGTTTGCTGGTAATTATCTTTTAACTCATCAGAAATTAACCAAAAATTCGGATTCATCCCAATAATGAAACAAATTTGGGATTCAAATTCCAAAAAACAAAAAAATGAAAAATCTGAAATGAAACAAAACAAACTGAAACATTTTTTTTGCCTGTGCACATGTCTAGCCTTGCCTAAAAAAGTCACACACTCTAATATTAAATTGGACCACCTTTAGCTTTGGTTACAGCACGCATTCGCCATGGCATTGTTTTGATAAGCTTATACAAAATCACAACATTTATTTCCATCCAGAGATGCATTCATTTTTCACCAAGATCTGGTAGTGAGGATGGGAGAGTTCGGACCATGGCGTAAAGTCTTCTCCAGCACATCCCAAAGAATCTCAATGGGGTTAAGGTCTGGACTCTGTGGTGTCCAATCCATGTGTGAACATGATGCCTCATGCTCCCGGAACCACTATTTCCCAATTTGAGCCCAATTAATCCTGGCATTGTCATCTTGGCCCATGCCATAAGGGAAGAGAAAAATCTATTGATGGAAAAACCTGGTCATTCAGTATATTCAGGTAGGCAACTGACCTCACTGTTTGGACACATAGCATCGCTGAATCTAGACCTGACCAACTGAAGCAAACCAAGATCATAATTTTGCATATGTGAGATCCTGTACTCTGACACTGATCACGACCTGGCATTTCTTGACCTTTCAACCACAGCTCCGAATTCCGGTGACATTGGCCTGACCCTCAAACTAACTTCTGCCTGCTATCTTGAACTACGCTGCCCACATATTACCGATCATGGCTAATTTGCCAACCACGCTCCTGTCTGCTGCCTGCTACCACACTGTCTGCATGTTAAGGAACCGGCCTGTATCTGATCTTGACTCTTCCAGCACCTTGCTTACTGGTGTTCATCTCCTTCGTCCACTTCGGAACTGCATTGCTGGTAATTGGTTGCTGCAGCTGACCATTTTAAAAGAATGACTCATGTTTGGGTCAAACTCATGGTCGACCAGAAGCTCATTCCTGGTCACAGTGTATATACAGACTGTACATTGAGTCACAGCACCAGCACAGACCTCACAAAAAGACTGCACTCACACTCTCAGTTCCATCACACAAAAAGACTGTGTATAGCACAGGTATAGCGCAAGCAGTCAGAGACTAAGCACTGTAAATGCTGAAAGCAAACAGTAAAAAAAAAACACAAGATCACACAAATATTCACAATGTTCCATATCTACAACTGCCTTTCTTCTGATTCTGTCTGCATAAAAAAATTCTCAATAAACATTTACTATTTAATAAAATATTTACAATTTCACTTATGTTAATGTTGTGTGAAGCATTGTCTGAAGAGTGTGGCACCAGCATGGCAGAATTACTATTTCTGCTCTTAACATAACAATGACCTTCTTGCATGCAATGTAATAATGTATGCATGTGGGTCTAGCAAAATATGGTGGTTTGGTTACTGCACAAGCACAATTTGCTCAGCAGCATACTCAGAGGACAGGATATCTTTGCAAAAATGGCAGCTGTCTGCACATGCACAAATAATTATAATTAGTTAGCATCAGGCTATGAAAAACATCACTTCCGGTTTGGAAGGCAACAATGGGATGCTATTTCAGTGGACATATTCCTGATTCCTGAATGCATACAAAAGAGCACGCTATTATCAGAAGATTGCTATCTTGGTCTCTTATAGTACAATAATTTGCATGGAGTAAATGTCTATTAGTGGAACACTCTGACAACAATGTAGCAATATTTTTTCACATATATGATTCATAAGAAAAATATTTAACAACATGGCAACATTTAGATCTATTTAATATTAGCACAAGGAAATCGCATGGCCACAGGATTTATTATGTGTAGTTGGCTATAGAATGTGCACTCCAGGTAATGAACGTCTACCAGCTAAGCTTCAAATTGCCTAAAATAAAATGTGTTAAAAGCTTCAGTTAATCTTACACAGAAGTGCATTTTACTGTTTATGCACAAGCACTAGGAAGTGTACAAGATTCCAAGCACTGGTGTATGCAAAATAGATTCTGATGAGTACTAGTACATACCATTGTTTCCTGTGACAGCATAGTATACAGGGTTTTTTAAAAATGTTGTTTAGCTTGGTGCATGTACCCTTGGCTTGTGTACCCTTTCACTGGCAGAGTTGTTTTAGTATTTCTTGCACACATTTTAAAATGCAAATTTTAGGCCTGAAAATTGCTTAAACCCCCCCTCCCAACATTTTATATTTTCTGTAAGCAGACACCCTGAAGAATAAAATGGTTGTAGCTGCAATTTTCTATTTAACACGATTTTAGCGCAACTGTTTATCAATCCCTTAAGTCAGCAAAAAAATGCATTTAAATTCATTTTAGTGCACACTACACAATATAATACCCAATTTTTCAAAACATATAAAAGAATAAAGTTGCATCAAGTAAATAGATGCCAAACTATATACTAAATGTCAAGCCTCAAAATTGCATGCCCCAAATAATGGCGATAAACAATGGTAACCAAAATTGTCCAGAGGCAAAGATTATAAATCCTTTACAGGTCATCAGTTCAGAGTTAACCATGAATATTGGCCCTAAAAATATTGCTCTCAACTGGGAGTCTAACATGTGTGGTGCAATTGTGGTTTTCATATGTAGATGCCCTTGAAGCATGTCTTTACATCCGCATGTGTATGTATGTGGGGACAGTGGTCCTAAAACAATCAGTGGTCATTTAGACCTATGGAACCTAATGAAGCTGAACAAGAATGATTGTTGACTTGATAAGTTTCAAAAAAGCACTGAAACCACGGGCTTCTTTCAACGGAGTTGAGTTCAGCAAATGGATGTTCGCTGATCTCCCTGTGTTCTACCTGTCAACAACCAGCATGGCTTCCCTGAGCCTGCAGGAGGGGCAGCAAGGCCCAGGAGGGGTCAGCACCTTCTAGAGCATATGGAAGTGATCTTGCAGTTTTACAGCTGCCCAAATCACTTCCACCAGAAAGTCAACATTCAGCTAAGGAAGCATAAAGGTCCATGCTGGCACAGATATATGACATACGTTGGTGGCAGCAAAAGGGTTGATCACTTAGCAAGCAAGGCACTTTGTTTTATTTATATTTGAGAAAAATCATGATGTACGAAACATATTCTGTAGTGCAACTCGTAGAAACAGGAGGTAAAAAAACAGTATTATTTGAATGCTTAATGTGCAGGATAAAAAAGGACCGCATTATACACTTTTAACATTAAAGAAGTATATGCTGGATAGGTTTAGAGATCATGAGCGCTAAGTGTACATGGGCACACGATTGTGCGCATACATGCCAACATGCAGGCATACTGTAACAATTTATCCTGGCTCTGGCTCATTTTCTTTAGTAAATAAGGCCTAATATTTGAGCTTTACTACTCCTCCTCACAATTTTAGTCTACAGGCTTAATGTGCTAAAAGGAAATGTGCAGAAGCAGTGAGAAATCACTGTAAATAGTAGGGATGCAGCACTTTATCGGCCGTTAAAACATATCGGGCGAAAATGGCACTTTTGGCATAATGCATTATTTCTTTCCCAGCACCCAGCGGGGAGTTCTACTCCCCGCTGGGTGCCTCTCTGTGTCCCAGCGCGGGAGGAGAGAAACTGTCACAGGTGATCGAGCGATGTGAGAGGCCAACGTCTCTCCTCCCCGCACCGCTCAGCCTCCAGTTACAGATGAGAGGAGAGCAGTGTGGGGGCGGAGACAGCCAGCGCTGTCACAGGAGGCTGAGCTCCGCTCGCAGCGTGTCAGGATGGAGAGTGTTGTACATAATTGAGTGTTTGTAAATAATTGAGGACATAGCATGTTGACTATATCCTCAATTATGAATGAACGGGAAGTGATCTACATCACATCCTGTTCATTCATGATTGTGGTTATAGTAAACACACTATGTTCTCATGTTTTGAATGAGTGGGAACACTCAGTATAGAGGATCAGTCTCTGAATGAATGGGAAGCCTCTTTACTGAGTGCTACTCCCCATTCATTGAGTGCTGAGGCTGCAGAAAAAGAAATTGAGGACTTTGTGTCCTTTTCTTTTCAATTTTTAATAGGTTGGACTTGATGGACATATGTCTTTATTCAACCTCAAATACTATGTAACTATGTACATTATTTAACAAAAGTGAAAATTACCCGCCCCCCCACACACATATTATTAGACATGTGCAAAGACTAAAAATTAATTTCAGATGAAATGAACGAAAACTAAAAACGTTTTCATTCATTTTATCACAGAAAACATATTTTTATGCTATTTTGGATCCAGCCACTGGCGTGTTCTGGAGGCAGGGTGCCATACACCAAGATGGGCGCCACCATCTTGGTGTATATCTTCTAATTTATATATATTTATATATATTTATATATTTACATATTTATTTATATCAAGCACTTTATTTCTAGCGCTGCACAATTTACACTTTATTTTAGATTACAGTCTGGGTTTTGTGTTCTGTTTTAAATTTTTACTTTTTTAGATGCACTTACTTGAAAAAAGGGTCTGCGTGACAACCTGACACTTTTTTATAGGCTCTATTTTAGTTTGACATTTATAGTATACCACTTGTTTGCCTAATGTTGTTTTATTTAATAAGAATACTTATATTGTGCTTACAAGTTTAATAAAAGTTGTATTTGAATAAAAGTTGTATTTTTATCATACTGTTTAATATGTTTCTTTGGGGCTTAACAAAATTGGAGTGTTTAAATGGTGCGGATATTGTAAAAAAAATGGGTGTGGCCACTGAGGGGCGCTGTAGAGCTTTCTTGCACAGGCCTAAGGCCGGCCCTGCCTCTAGTAAATAGTCATATGTATGCTGCTATAGTTATGTGCAATGTAAGAACATGATAGCTATATGAATATATTGATATATGTTTATAAACAATTCCACTTACTCATAAGTTCTTATTACAATCATACTCAGTGAAGGTATTTTTTTCTGAATTCTTTTTTTCCTGCACCAAAAAAACATACAGTTTAAATTGCAGTAGTCCTAGGACAGCGTGAGTTAGTGTACAACATGCTGGCTACATGAATCATTATTGGTGTTCTATTTTACGCAAACCCAAAAAATAGTATATACAAGTAATAGGGTTATTAATGAACACTGCCTTTTATTTACAAAGTTAAAAAAAATGTGCTGCATTTTTGTACCATTATAATGTGTGCTGTGACTTACAAAATGCCATATCCCCTCAAGACATCTTTTTTAATTTAGCTTTATACATTCATCTTTAATATTAATGCACTGTATCTACATATCCCATTTCTCATCTTTAATATTATATAGCACGTATCAACCAGCCTACAGCAACATATTCTGCATTCTGATAATGCTTAAATACTCCTCTGAAGAATGTACTTTGAATGGGTGCAGTCATTTAACTCCATTCCTGACAGACTGCTTTTAAAGGTAATGTGATTTATCTGGGAATACACAAATACTTAAACTGCTTGAATTCTTAGGAAATGTATATTTGGCATCTTTAGACTGTTGCAACTTGCCTTCAACCTACAACTTAGTTTGCATGTGGCTAATTTTGACCATGCATTTAATGTATCACCTCCGTTCTATCTCAGGGAACAAATTACAACATAAATGGAAACACACTTTGTAATGTGTTCAATGCAGATCCTTCGGCAGCTTTGTGAATAGACCCCTATATCTTACAAATGCATTCAAGTACCTTAACTATTGGAAAAAAATGTAGCTTATTTGTCTATCACTCAGAATTAGATCCTGAAATCATCTCTGAATTTGTGCAAAAACTCTGAAGTTTTTTTTACATTTATTGAACAGAGATAACTAAATGCGCTCAATTATAAAATATTTAACAGACCAAAAGGGAGTAAATAAAAGAAGGTCATTGGTAGGGTTTACATAAATTTAGCAAATTTGTTTGACATTTAACATTTTCCTTTCATTTATTTGTTATTGTAATAAATATAGAGATTTGTAAATCAGACATTTACATATATAATTGCAAATTATGCAAAGAAACAAGGTTTTTAAAGTATAAACGCATATTTTAAAAAAATATATGCACACTAAAGTAATTAATTTGGAAATACTACACATTGAAAGCTGTTTGTACATATTTTTCCTTGATTACATTTTAAAATATGTTTAGTGTGTTTTGCATTTCCTCTTACTTACTCAATGTTCTGAAAAAGTAGTCATTGGATAAGTTATCCCAGCTGAAAGATTTCCTCTCACCTTGTGTTTCAATGTCAAATTTTGCATTTAACACCAATTTCCACCGCAATGACTAGGGTCGCCAGGACAAACAGAAATGGTGGAAATGGTCACAGAGGGAACATAGAAAAATAGAAAACTTGACAGGGGTTCTAACACTTCCACACTATATTCAAAACTAGAAAAAAAAAACATTTTGGCTTCAAATACACTGTAACTGATTTAGTCCTTTTGATTGGGCAAACGCATGTGGTCATCCTGCTGCTCCTTATATTCTGGTCCTATCAGTACAGTATATTAAACATTGTACAGCAGAACCTGAGTGGCTTCTACTACTGTCTCTCCTCTCCCAGCATGAGTGTTGTATAGGGAAATACATGATTATTTAATTACGTGATTATATCAAAATCAGGTAATTACATTAGTTGCATTCAGAATAAATGTAATGTTTCGATACATTCTTTGGTGTTTGTTAATCTGCCTGGAGTGCAGATATGAATGCTTTAATGTTTAGCAATCTTTTAATAAATATACAGGAGCAAAAAAGAGTCAAAGCAGTATAAATATAGACTATATATTAAGTGCTTATTTTTAAAGGCTCATAGTGTTTTATTTTAAGGGGTGTTAGTAGCAATTTAAGACTGCTGTTGATGATTTAAATGGTAATGATTGCTTGTGCTTTAAACAATGTCATTGCTCTTTGGGCTCTGTAATTGAATTTGTACATGCGTGTAAAAAGTTTCCATGATGGGAAAACAATGAATTGCTTAAAAAAGATTCACTTTAGTATTACAGAATATGCATAAATAACATCAGCACCACTAACAAAATCAATCATGTTTTATAATACACTGTCTCATTTACCAGTTGCTAGTGCCCGCAGTAACATCTTACTTGAAGTAACTTAAGTATGTTTCATGTTAAAACTCTTGAGAAAAAAAATCAATTCCCATAAATGTTTATTTGAACTTGCATGCAAGGTCATTGTGAGCATGAGAAAACACAAAGACACCCAGCCAATGACACAGTGCCATAGATTGCTGCTTCCTGTACTGCTTTATAAGACTTAACTGATTCATGGCATATTCAAGTATATGCGATTCGTTTCATTTCATGCCTAATCTTAGTTTTACCTCTTATGTACCTTCTTCAGGAAACGCCCAAAGTTAGTAACTGGGAACCCATACAGGTCATGTTAACTTTTCTCTATAAGAAGTACCATTTTAATCATGTGTGATGATGATTGGCGTATACAACAGAGCTGACCATTCTT
>NW_017307406.1:479687-499628 GCF_000935625.1 Nanorana parkeri | reverse complement strand
ATAGCTGATTTGTAATAATTTTCCAATTCAGGTCACTTTCCAGTTCATCTACGTTGTCCTAGATTGTTCACTTCTCCTGCCTTCTCCAGACTCTTCACCCTTTTGTGAATAACCCTGTAAGTTTACAGTAAACATGCCATATTAATGAAGTATCCCTAAGTATTTCAAATGTGATCCAAATAAATAAACAGGAATGGATGGTTTTCCAAGTGTTTCGAGCCTGGGCGCTTACAATCTACTTTATCATTACAGTAAACCCGGTGAAAAAAATTTAGTTTGCCCTGCAAGACATAGGATTTTTTACTTACCTGTAATATTTTTTTCTGGAGTACAGAACAGGACACAGGTCAAATCAAGACATCTTCATTTGACCTGTGTCCTGTTCTGTACTCCAGAAAAAGATTTTACAGGTAAGTTAAAAATCCTATGTTCTGCAGGGCAAACTCAATTTTTTGCAACAGGACACAGGTCAAATGAAGATGATACCGCTATATTCCAAATCATCTTGATTTGTTCTGTGTCCTGTACTGTATGATCAAGAACATAGGATTTTTGACTTACCTGTAAAATCTTGAAGTACAGTACAGGACACAAGACACATCAAGATGGTTGGGTATATAGTGTTGTCATCTTAATTTGACCTTGATTTGTTCATCGACTCATGTGGCCTGCCTTTTCAACTGTATATTGTGTGTACATTACCCTGGATGTCATGCTGTATGGTTGGGGACGTTTTGCCAGTTTAGCCTATGTTTTGTTTTATGTACATTTGGTTGTATTTCTGATTTGATTTTTGTTCTACTTTTGAAATCAATAAATAGTTTGAAAGTAAAAAAAAAAAAAATTAAGTTTCTTGATCTTAGTTTTACCTCTTATGTACCTTTTTAAGGAAATGCCCAAAAACAATAACTGGAAACCCATACAGGTTATGCTAACTTTTCCTCTATAATAAATATAATTTTAATCATGTGTGATGATGTTTGGCTTATACAACAGAGCTGATCATTCTTTTCTTTTTTTTTCTTTTTTTACAGTGGTCAGATGTAATCATTACATTTACAGTAAACATGCCATATTAATAAAGTCTCCCTAAGTATTTCAAATGTGATCCAAATAAATAAACAAGAATATAACAATGGTTTTCCAAGTATCGAGCCTGGGAGCTTACAATCTACTCTAGCATTATGGTGCAAAAAATCGAGTTTGCCCTCCAGGACATAGGATTTTTTACTTACCTGTAAAATCTTTTTCTGGAGTACAGAACAGGACACAGGTCAAATGAAGATGTCTTTGCAGGATCCATAGGGGGCTCTGCAGCCTGTAAAGCTCACCACAGATCCTGCAAAGCCCCCCTGAGACCCTGCAGAGCCCACCACAGATCCTACACAGTCCCCCTGAGACCACAGCTTTCCTGCTACGCTCATAGCAGAACATGTCAAAAGCTGGATACAGCATTTGCACTGTAGCCAGCGACTGACAGGTTACGCAAAAAGTATTAAACAGGAAGTGGTGGGGTAATTTTTTTTGGGTGAGGGGGGCACCCGAGTTTTGCCTTGCCTAGTGCAGCCCCAAACCAGAATACACCACTGCATACAGCATGACATCCAGGGTAATTTAGACACAATATACTGTTGAAAAGGCAGGCTACATATGTCGATGTACAAAATAAAACAAACGCTATAAACCACAAAAGTAGAACATCAAATTGAGTAGGCGACAGCAGAGAAACATACTCATCATATTCATGTGATTAGGCAAACAAAGATACATACAATCTCTACAAGAGTGACAGGGAATGGAGTAAATAACCAAAGACCTAAGAAGGTATATAAGAAAGAGAAGACAAAAGAACACAAAAAAAGAGAGAAGGTTCCATAGGAGATGTAACACCCCACAATTCCAGGAGTAAGTATCCGCTAAGAGAGATCACTCAAAGCAATATATTGCAACTAGGGTTCCCACACATCTTTAAATTGTTTAGCTATGTCATTTTATTTTTTAAAGGTACCAAATGAAACATCTTATATATTTTTAAGTATTTAAAGAAATTAGTATTTATAAATATCTCTTAAAATACTAATGGTCCCTTCAAAATGCAATTATCGGAGTATGCAGCAATTTGTAGATTCCAGAGGCTCTGTTTACTAGTAGACAGATGACTTCTAGCATTGACCATGAAGTTGATTCAGCCCATTTCAACAATTCAGACTTCAGAGATGGAGGAGGTGGCTGAAATATTTCATTTCTAATAATAGAACAATTGAATGGATGATGGTTTCCCGGCTTTGACGGCTATGAAGCTATTATCATTTGAGACTGGAAGGATATAAAAAAATTCTATGGATGGCCACATCTCAGTTCTGGCTCTGTGTTGAACAACCTAGATATGAAACAGCAATGCTTTTTCATGACAGCTGTAAATGTGAAACATTTTCAAGTGTTGGATAAAATTTTACACACAAACATTTTCATTAACGAAAATGCAGCCACTACTTCATAGTTTACACTGCCAGCTCATTTAAATCACACTTATTCTCTAAAACAAAGTCAGAAAAAAGGAAGGTTTTTGAACTGTTCTGTCTGCCAAAAGATTTTACATTCTGTTCTGTCTAATGATTCACACATCTTTGCCATGCTACATTGCCAGTTAGATGATACAATTATTTTCGATTCAAACATTGCTGCCTAAGGTGTCACTTATCTGCTTATGCTTCAGTTTGGAGGTGGGAATTAGCTGGAGAGATGCATGAATAGAGGTGCATTTTAGTAAAGTGTTCAAGGCACTCATATTAGTTTGTCACATACTCCAAGACTTGATTGGAAATGATAAAAACCTTTCTAAACAAGTGCAGTTGAATGTGACTGACTACTATGGCATAGATAAATTAACACCTTCATAGACAATTGTGGCCATCACAGTATAATTTGTTTCCATTCTGAGACATAAGTGGCCTCTGTTTTATTTTTTTCTTTATCTAATATGTGCATGGAGGGGGGCATGTCTGTAACATGTGCGGGATCCCTTGTGTGTTTCTGTACCTTTAAGGAGGTGGGGCGTCCTCCTGACAGGCCTGCACCAAATTTGATATCTTCTGCCCCATGTGCTCCAAGATGGAGACTCTCATAGTTTAGAGTTAGGACCGCACTATAAGAGGTGCCTTGGCGCGGCAGTGCGGCTTACACATCCTTTGCAGAAGACGTGTATCCAAACCTCTGTCATTGTCCTTAGTGGTGAGACAAGTTGTTTTACATGCTAGTTTGTGAGTGTGCCATGATGCCTTTCTACTGTTCGGATGTCTGTAACATGGTCACGTGAATTGCAACTTTTCAGGTACTCCTGGTTATTCTTGGCATTCAGCTTACCCATATCACTTATACCCACCAAACACATTGCAAATTAGCCATGCTGAAAGGCAAAACAACAGGTATAGAGAAAATTACACTTCCCTGACTAACCTTCACCAGGCCGCTTGACCGAACTATAAAAAAAAAAGACACAGGATTATAAAGCTGCTCACAGAGACACTCACACCCTGAGGCTTCCGTCACTGGACCTATATACCTCACAGGACAGATTCTTTAAGGATATACCAACACAGGGTACCCTCACCTCTCAAGCCAGTATAAGCACACAGGTGAAAGACATGAGCCTTAGCACACAGTGCTCACCAACCAGCCCAACACAGTTCTAATGGAACTCTTAAAGTAAATTACCTTGAATCTTTCATCAACAGAGTGAAAACAGCTCTGAAAAGGGATGTCCAGAGCCTGACGAAGACACTTCTGCTTTAGCTTGTGTTTGTGCCAACTACAGGACAGAGAGCACTCTCACCAGAGACAGGTGCACAATGAAAGGCAGCAACACCATCAATTGCACTTGGCATTCTCTGTCTCAAACATCAAATCCTAGATGTGTGGTTTGGAGCATCTATTAAGAAATTGTCATCTCGCTGAAGGTTCCTTTGAGTTGTTTATTTGAATGAAAATGTCAGATGTATTTTTTAAGAGGTGCTCCTAACCACACATCCAGGACTTGATGTTCAAATGAGCGATCCCCTTGTCGTGACCAGAGAGGCAGCTGCCTAGGACCATAACCAGGTCCACACTTTTCACATATATTGTTTTCACGTGTTTACCTCCTCCAAGGAATACATCCCCTACATTCTCAGATTTACAAATCAGATTTCTACTCCCACTAGTGTATCAATAATACATATTTACTAGTTGCCTCAAACATCAGGCACCAGCAGAGAAACAATGTTATTCTCCTCCACCTAATCCTTAATTCCTGCTCTACAGTTTAGAGACCAACCTCCACAGCAATTCCTTTCCCCTTTAGGTGTAGATAAATTGCTGACTTTTGACAAGCTAGAAGTTTTAGAAACAACTCGCATTTTCAGTTTTTACTAATTTAACCACTCTCATACCATTTACCATCTGCATCAATTATTTACATAATATTATAACTAAATTATGGTACCTGAATCCTGTCGACTGGATCATCTATTACAATGTAAACATCTGAGAATTCCGTACAATTCATTTCAATTTCAAAAGCTGCACAGAGTGGTTAAACATCTTCAAAGATTACAAAACAAGTCAATGTGCTTAATAACCTTTGTTATGCGATGCAGGGTGCACTGCGTTAAGTAGCCCATTCATTTGAATGGGTTGCCTACCACAGCTAAATCGCACATACCCCTATTTTTTTTATTTGCATTGCACCACATGCCATGGTAATAGGTTACCATGTAACATGGTGCAATACAGTGCACAAGCGATGGCTAGGTGATTTGGGGTGCCATTAGGAAATAATGGCATCACAGTACACCTAACATTGCAACATGCAATGAGGGAGCGTGTATTCCATTGCACACACTTCCACAACGCATAGATGTCGGGTCTTAAGGTACCTATAAAATTGTGTGTATCTTCCTGCACTCCTTACCGATCTCCTAGGAGATGATGTCTGTTCCCCGAAAGTACTTGTGATTTTGAATGACCGTTGTCATTAAAATATATTGAATCTACTTTTGGAGTGCTGGTGACATCTTAAGGTACCTATAGACCTGAAACCCTCTAGCAATCTCTGTTTGGTGAAAGAATTGATTGCTGTGATGTATTTTCTTGGATGACTTCTATTGTTTTTCCTTGAGACAAGCTGATGCTTGCAGTGCTCCTGCCTCTCCCCTCCAAAGTAACAAACGTGTGTTCGCCCAACGCAAACATCTTGTGGTAAAAAGAAAACAATAAATCATTCAATCATTCAACTTACAGTTGCTGGATTACATTGCTTTGCCAGAAGCTTTCTACTGTCTGTAGGCACCATGTATAAGCATGGTCTGTACAACCCTTGATCTGATTGGTATAGACATATAGAAATAGATGAATTTAATGTTGCCTAGACAAAAACATAAACACTATGTCACATGTTTAAAATAAAAGCATGACATATTTCCATTTAAACAGCATTTAAACTACTTATATTTAAAAAGTAGTGAAATAGACATACCCAATAATTTCTAAACTGCAGTTAATTCTGTATTGCAACTTGAATAATGAGTGTATGTGCAATACATTTTATTGTATGTGTTTAGGGCTTGTTCACACCAAATGCAGACCAGATCTGCATGAGTTTCTGCACACGCAGTGCAGTGGGTTGTGCTGCATTTTTTATGCGTTCCGGGCCGTTGTTGTTTTTTTGGGGCCTAAAATGGACTTCCAGTGTGTTCCAGGGCGTTTGCTTGCATTTTTGATGCGTTTGCATGTGTTCCAGAGCATGAAAAATAGGGCTTGCTGCAGTTTTTTTACATGCTCTGGAACTGAACGCTGCGGTGTGAACTAGAGCCCAAAATACCATTTAAATACATTGGACGCAGTTTTGATCCGTTCTGTAACTCCTCTGCTCCTGGAATGCGCTTGGTGTGAGCTAGCCCTGGAATGCTCTGGAATGCACGCAAACGCATCAAAAATGCATACAAACACCCTGGAACACACTGAAAGTGAATTTTAGGTAAAACATTTTATTTTTATTTTTTTTTACAAAAACACGCCAAAAATGCAGCAAAACCCACTGCACTGCGTGTGCAAAAACTCATGCAGATCTGGTCTGTATTTGGTGTGAACAAGCCCTTAGTGTGAAATAAAACAAGTCTATAAAAAGATAAATGAAGCCGTATGCTTATGCTGTGGTGTGTCTAACTGTATGTTTCACAAAATGAGAACTGTTTGGTAGCTGGAATGTGATTGATATCAGTGTGCTAAATTTAGCTCTGTACATCATCAGAGCAGCTATATTCATTACTCATACCCTACAAGACAAGAGCAAAATACAATATATTGAAAGTCAGAAGGTTTCCAAAGGGCATGACCTTCAATCAATCTCAACTGACATAATACGATCAGCTGAATCTAACTACGTGGTATTTATTGTCTGACATGGTCAATTCACACATTTGCAATGTCTGCTTTAAAATAAGTACAAAAGTTTGTGTTACTTAAGAATTTTAATTAAATAATAAACAAATAAACAATAAAGGGTAAACATAGCAATTGTGCAGCCTGTGCAGCTGCACAGGGGCCTTCTGGGACTCAGGGGCTCATTTCTTCTAGACGTGGGTCAGATGGTTACAGAGACTTCTCAAAGTGTCATGTAAACCTGGACATGTCTCACTTAAAAAAAGTTTTCTGGTGTGTAACACAAAACTGTATAATTGTTTACAGTGGTGGACATCACAAAGCCCCTGTGCAAAAATCATTTTCGGGTTTGTAAAAGGGGTACTTTGATGTCCACCACTGTAAACAATTATATATACTGTCTTGCATTACAGACCAGACAGCTGTCATTCTGTGAGCTTTTAAGTATTAGACTATGTACATAGGACACTGGGTGTAGACACACCCCAGCATGTGGGTTACTGAAGAAGGAACTGCAATAGCTGTGTCCATAAATGCTACAGTCTTTCAATGCAAGGTTTAGTTGTGTTAGGAAAACTTCTTTTTAGAGTTATTTGTATGCCAGAAACCTTACAGTTTAAAAAATCAATACTTGCACAACTTTCTTTGTACATTTGGAATTTTTTTTTTAAATAAATCCACCTTGAACTGATTTTTCAGTTTTTCCTGTATACTGGAGAGCTGTGTTGCTGACTTGATTGTCCCGCTAGTTCAGCTATTATAGATTAAGCAAGAGAGTCTTAATAAAAAGAAGAAACAGACAAGTGTTCAAATCAGAAGTCTATTCTGTCTTCTGACTAGTACAAAAAAAAAAGATATGGTGCATCTATATACTGGAACTTGAGATTCATTCATAAGGGTTGGGGCAGGTGAGTAGTGAAGAGTACTGGAGATCTGAAAAATGCTGGTGATTAATCTGGCCCAATGGTATCAACCTACTTTTTACGTAGACTTATCTATTAGTGTATGAACCTAAACATATCATTGAAGATAATACACAAATTATGCACTTGCCTAAAATATATAACATTAAAGTAAAAAAATAAATCGGGGATGAAAGTGTGTTTTCCCCAAAACTTGTAACCAGATGTGTCTTTAATAAAGTTACGTTATGTTTGCTGTTAATAAAGCAATTTTTTTACGGGGGTGAAACAACACTTTCTTAAGGATGTCTTAGTTTCATCCCTTGTGGTAGAGCTGTGATTGTCTTTACAACGAATTTCCTCCTTTAGACTACTGTCTTGACACTTTTCACTTTTTTTTTTTTAAATCTTTGTTTACTTAGGAAGAACAAATGCCAGGAAATGTGTTTCAGCAACCCAAGCCTACCATTAAACTTTACCGGTCTGAAACAGGAAGCTGTAGAATTATATCTAAACAAGATTAAGACTTATAAACACAATACAGTGGCCCAGCAAATTTCTTACAAAGATTTAGTTTAGGGTGGACAACACTCTTTCTTGAAAACAAGGGATGGGGGATCAATGTAAAGTCTATATCTGCTTGATGAGAAGAATATGAAAATAGTACAAGATTTTATTAAAAATTAGAGATGTTCCTAATAAGTAATACATGAATAAGTGAACTTTGCCAGATTTGGTTTGAGTCAGGTTTGGAAAACCTAGTGGGAAGTTTGCAAACCACGAATGTAGCGCCAAAATCCCTGAAGACTAGGGAGGGAGGTGAAGCTAGTTTTTTTTCCAAGGCTAAAAGGAAAACAATTTTAGAAAAAGGAGAATTGGTAAGTGGACACTGCCATAGGGAACAAGTACTAATACAAAAAAGTATTTAAAAAAATCACTCAGCAGGGAGAGCATCTTTTCATGTGTCGAAAATTCATGTGTTGAAAATACACAAATCCTTCAAATAACATAATTATAATTGGAGATTTCCTTAAAGCTGCATGTGATGTTACTACAGCATGTTGTAATTCTTAAAAGTGACAAGCAAAATAATAAAAAGAGAAAAAATAGTTTGGGGCTTCTTCCCCCCATCCAGCCCTCCAAAAAGAATGTGGACTTTTTTTTATATTTTTATAGACACAGCAACAGGGACCAAACCATCTTTGGTCAATGACATCACCCGAATTTCCCCAACGGTGTCTACAAAATCACAGCACTAGGGCTCTGTCATTTTTTTGTGCAAACCCCCAGAGTGGAGAGGCATAGTATATTGTGCCCCTCTTCTGCTGGATAGGACTCGTATCTTGACACCCCTATGGGTGAGTAGAAGCAAACACAACTCTGATGGTCTATTTGATAATGTAAAAGTATACTAACATACAGTATATGTAATGTATGTAATTGGTGATTAAACAGTTAGGTAAGTATGTGTTTAGTTTATGCTAGATAAATTGCCTCTGGTCCCCTGAGAAAACATGGCAGCGAAACACCTTATAATTGGACCTGGTAATTAAGGGGAGTGGATTGAATGTTGTCCCTAGTGCAAAATACTCCTAAGTATGGAGTGGTGCTCACTGGGGAAAGGAATGTAGACATACCATAGTGCTCACCATTTTAAAAGAAAATACTTTTAAAATTAAAACACATGAAAAATGGACACTCACATAAAGGATGTGCCAACATATGTGCATAAAACAGATTATTCTTTGCAATGGACGTGGGATTATCTGTGATCACATACATTTTGATGGTTATCACTTTATCTCACTTTATGACATTCAATCTTAAGACTTTTTTTTTTCTTTTACTGACTTAATGCAAGACTACTCCTCTTCCTACTCAAGGGAAAAAGAAAGAGGATGTCTGTTCTTTATATATATACTTCTTGTGCCAATGTAGTGATCTTCCAGGGAGATTTACATCAGCAAATACAAGTTACAGGAAGAGCAGTAATGTGTTCCTGCAGTCTTTACCCAGTACTCAAACTCCAGAACTATTTCTTGAAAAAAACAAACTTGCCAAACAGGAAAAATGAAGTAACAGCTGGCAGCGTTAACATCTATAAATGCAGGAAGTAGGGCTGTTTTCTTTATGTAAACTCATATGTACATGCACGTGTATATATTGTATGTTTGAGGACTAAGGATCCAGTTAGTGATGAAGTTCAGATTCGCTGCATGGTGGGTTTGTAGTGAATCCGGAGTTCGAGGTTCCCATTTCTGTTGAATTTATCTCGAAAGTTGCCAGATAAAAAATTAGAGGATCCACAATGCCCTGCCTGACCTTAAAACTGTTGTCAGCAGGGCTATAATGGCCAATAATCTAGGCTTTGTGGTGTGCCAGTCTACTCACTATAAAGCTAGGGCGCCCACAATTTTTCATCTGGAGATCTACTTTTCAAATGATGAGCTCAATGAGATCTACCAATGAAAAAACACCTGCATTCAGGGGCAGGAGGGGGCATGGTGGTGCATTGAAGTCAATGGCACCGCAGCCACACCCCCTGCCCGCAGTTCGATCGCCCGCATCCGGAACGCAGGCAAATTAGTGCATGCGTTCCAGTCCAGTCCGATCTGCAAAAATGCTGCAACTATTTTTGCAGTTCGTCTAACACATTCTGCTCTATGGATGCCTGCTGCTCTGCCACGCTTGTATGGGCGGAGGCAGCAGGGATCTGAATACAAATGGCCGGTGGCAAAAGAGCGAGCCACTTGATCACGATGATGGAGCGGCATGAGAGAGTGGCGAGTGGAGAGAGAGCTGTCATCTTGTCAGTTTCAGGATGACAGCGCCTCTGTGCGTGGCCGAGCGGGGGATCGGTAAATATCTGTGATATTTACCGATCCTCTGTGTGCAGCAAAAACACTTGAGTGATCGTCTGATCACTCCAATGTTTGTAAATAACTGGGGACACATAGTACTATGTGTCCCCAGTTATGAATGAACAGGAAGTGCTTT
Source organism: Nanorana parkeri (assembly GCF_000935625.1). NCBI lineage: Eukaryota > Metazoa > Chordata > Amphibia > Anura > Dicroglossidae > Nanorana > Nanorana parkeri. The sequence continues at coordinate 489,312 of NW_017307406.1, read as the reverse complement.
ACATCACTTCCTGTTCATTCATACACTTCTCAATGGGGAGAAGCACTAACTATAGAGGCTTCTCCCCATTCAGAAACTGGTTGATAGTAAATATTTTATTATCAACAGTTTCTGAATGAATGGGAAGCCTCTGTACTGAGTGTTTTCCATTCATTTAGAACAGAGGCTGCAGAAAAATAAATTTCTGAAGCCTCTGCGTGATGCGGTGGTGACTCCAGTGATATATCCACGTAATGCATTGTATATCAGGGAATGATGTATGTTCAAATATGTTTTTATGCTTGTTAAATACTTATTGATGTTCTATATACTCCATTAGTGCCTCAACAGAGACTCCTGTAGAAGCAGAATATATATCCATGAAACACATTGCATGAACCCTGTCTCGATCTTCGAGCTTGAAAACCCGCCGTGAATCGTACGATTGTCGGCGGGTTAGTGGCGTTCTCGGGAGACAAATGCCGCACGGGCCGGTGTGTGCAAGCGCACACTGCCCGTGCGGCATTGGAATCATCGGCAGCCCGCCCCGGGCCCGCAGGCTTTCGATGATCGCAAGTACGATCTGCCTGTCCAAGATGGGCAGATCGTACAAGCTTTTAATTACTTTACAACCGTCGCACGACTCAAGTCGTGCGATGGTTGTAAAGTTTATTGCCAGCTTAATATGTCCGTTTCAAATATTTACCAAAGACAACGCTTTTCTTAAAGATCCAGAACCAGTCAAGTAAAGTAAACACTAAATTACTTTAGGTAAGAGTTCCACTATACACTGACAATATAGCCAATGCACACTCCCTCTTTTATAGTAAGTAAATGTATCCAAATTCGCCCATTACTGGCCATCTAAGCTTGCTTACCGTGATCCAAAGGCCATGCAGTAAATTATGGCTTTAAATAGGTTCAACCTGGAAAAATCCCACATAAATTTCATGACACACGTGAATCCGTTTCTGGCAGATTTGCCATGAAACCATGGTTAAATCTAATCTAAACCTAATCCCTACCTAAAAATGCTTTCAGAAGAATGGAGCTTTGTTCAGGCATTGTCAACTGTTATCTACTTCCTGACCGAGGATGCTAGCTCAGATATGACAGAATCATGTATATTCCAGTTGTCATCCACTGGAAGTGATTATACCACGAACACGGCTGCTACTGCAGCCGTGTTCTTGGTACCGTTTTAAGGATTGTGTTGCTAATCCTTGTCTCATTGTGGCTCACCATTCAGGTCACCTCTTTAAATAGTGATAAAATGTTGCTGCATCAGAAACTAACATGGTGATGGCCTGGTGCTGTTGCTACAGCATGGCCAATGTGAACTTCCAGCACATGGGTGTATCGCATATCAGTCAGCTGGCAGGCAACTTGTGTATTTAACCCAAAGACTTACTGGGCATGACCTCCTAAAGTGGCCACACACTCTTCTAGTTTGCCACAGGACATCCTGAAATCCAGGGTGCCTAACTAGGAACTGCTGCACCACCATGTTTAGGACATGTGTCATGGCATGATACGTCTGTGTAAACATTACCAGCCTAGGATCGGCCAGCAAGTTGGTGCCATTTTCACATACAACCTGACCTGGCATGAACTAAGGTCAGCTACCTCTCGGCCTACCTGTCCCTGAAGAGCTTCCAGAATCTCTGGCACAGTATGGCTTTTTTTCCCCTGGCATACCAGCTGTAAAACAAACAGTCATTGCATAGGTTCAGGAAACACTTGGTGGTTCTGAGGAGTCACTGCTCCAGCATTGTGTCCAACTCTGCATCCTTCTCAGCTGCAATTAATTTTTCCCAGTGTGCCATGAAGAACAAATACCATCCCTGCTCATGCTTGCTGTACCATGTGTTTATGGTCTTGTGGAGCCTACCACTGACAGCGTGCTTGTGGAGGGCAAGCATGACCTTCTGGGCAAACAATGGTTGCTGGGTACTAGAAGTGTCATAACACTATTAACAGTTACATTATTTTCTAAAAACTTCAGAACCACAATCATCTATGTTATGAATAGTGTAGAAGGGGCTTTGGGTTCCATAGTCTTATCTTGTTTCTGTTGTCCTGATTCAGAAGGGAGTAAGTGTTTTTAGCTTATGACTGGATGTGTGCTACTGGCACACGGTAATCACCTCGTAAAAATAAGGAAAAAATTGGTAAAAGAAAAAAACTGCAACCAGCACATCTAAGGACTGGTAAGCTAAAAAAGAAAACTTTTTTATTTTTGGGTTTAGACTCATTTTAAGGAGCAAAGGGCTCTCTCCAAGGCTTACCTGCACTAAATGTATTATTGTGATCTACAGTATGCTTCATGGTGGGAGCTCTATTAGATTTAAGTTGAGGGCCAAACATTTTGCAGAGGTACCTAATCACAACAGTTTGGTTTTACATATATGTGCATATGTATGCAGCAAATACCTCTGTTTTACTGCAGATTGTAGAAACAGTTTAGATTTTGGTTTAGTGCTGACCAGCTGGTAAGTGTGCAGGAAAGATATTAACTTTTCCCCGCTCTTTCCAAACTATTCCGTTTTAACATCCACAGTATATTTTTGAAAGTGAATTCAAAGAACACTGCCTTAGGAAGTTTTTGGTATAGCAGTATTAAATTAGTACAAAAATTGCTATTAAATTTATTACACATACATATCTTTGAGGTCAATAGGGTTATATCCATGCGGCAATCACTGAAAAAAGGTACATGCGATGCAAATTTCTTTCAGCTGCGAACGTGCGCGATTGCGCGGGCAGAACTGTGGCGGGGAAACCACACAATCTGTCTGGTGTGACTGGGGTGCTGATAGAAAATAATGCAATTCCGTGACCACGTGGTTTCATGCATGATTTCTGCGCGATCACGGATCGCCCAAGTCTGAACCTGGCCTAAGAGCTCTTGCCTACTTTATAGCAACCACTACATAATGATGACACACAACTTTATAAAGTAATATTATGGCCAGATAGTAGGCCCTAAGGAATTCATAATGAGAGAGATTCTGAAAATGGCTGATAGGAAAGATAGACACTTTATCGCCTGCAGAGGAATCAAATCTATACAGAACAGATGGCATCTATGCAAAACAGAGATCTAGTAAAAGTGTTTAAATTTTCTTTTTTTTCTGAGCAAGTAATTTCTACAAACTATTACCTTAGCAACCAGTGCTTTGCAGCAGTGAGTATTGGGATGCTTGCCTTTACACGCACATGAACTTTAATGGCATCCCAATCTTAGTCCGTAGGGTTCAATATTGAGTTGGCCCACCCTTTGCCGCTATAACAGCCTCAACTCTTCTGGGAAGGCTGTCCACAAGGTTTAGGAGTGTGTCTATGGAAATGTTTCACCATTCTTCCAGAAGCGGATTTGTGAGATCAGGTACTGATGTTGGATGAGAAGGCCTGGCTAGCAGTCTCCGCTCTAATTCATCCCAAAGGTGTTCTATCGGGTTGGGGTCAGGACTCTGTGTAGGCCAGTCAAGTTCTTCCACCCCAAACTCGCTCATCCACGTCTTTATGGACCTTGCTTTGTGCACTGTTGCGCAGTCATGTTGGAACAGGAGGGGGCCACCCTCAAACTGTTCCCACAAATTTGAGAGCATGAAATTGTCCAATATGTCTTGGTATGCTGATGCCTTAAGAGTTCCCTTCGCTGGAACTAAGGGGCCAAGCCCAACCCCTGAAAAACAACCCCACACCATAATCCCCCTTCCACCAAACTTTACACTTGGCACAATGCAGTCAGGCAAGTACCGTTCTCCTTGCAACCACATCCATCGGATTGCTAGACAGAGAAGTGTGATTTGTCAATCCAGAGAACACATCTCTACTTCTCTAGAGTCCAGTGGCGGCGTGCTTTACACCACTGCATCCGACGCTTTGCATTGCACTTGGTTATATAAGGCTTGGATGCAGTTGCTTGGCCATGGAAACCCTCTTTACGCACTGTTGTTGTGCCAATCTGAAGCCCACACGAAGTTTGGAGGTCTGTAGCTATTGACTCTGCAGACAGTTGGCGACTTCTGCACACTGTGCGCTTCAGCATGCGCTGACCCCGCTCTGTCATTATACGTGGCCTACCACTTCGTAGCTGAGTTGCAGTTGTACCCAGTTGCTTCCACTTTGTTATAATACCATTAACCTCCCTGGCGGTATGATTATGTCAGGAATTTGGTATCAAAAGCGGTACAATTTTTTGCATGGAAATTTGTTCTTTATATTGTAGGCCTGTCATTCTTAGTAAATCTTAGGAATAACTTATTATTTATTATATTATAATTTCTTATAATTGTGAAAAAGTGTCAGGCAGGGCACTGGACAAAGCTCTAGGGACAAAATTGAAGTGAAATAGTTTGATACATAAGTGTAATCATAGCAGATTACATTGTATTGTGTGTATTCTGTGTACATTACAACTTTTCACTTTTTAATTTCCCGCCTGCTGTGACGCCCGAAAACGAAACTAAAAGTCAGATGCCGGCTTTTAGTTTCATTTTCGGGCCGCGTACAGCAGAGGACGCCGCGGGCTCGCAGGGACAAGGTGAGTGTCACTTTTCTCTGCAGCCCCGAGTCTGGCTTGGGGTTACCGCTCCTAGCATTGAAAATTCACCACGAGCCAGGCTCGGGATTATCGCCAGGGAGGTTAACAGTTGACCGTGGAATTTCACGATCAACTGAATTTCACGGAACACCTGAATCCAAATATATATATAGTGTATATGTTTACTTTTTTACCTGCCAACGTTTTTGTAATTCAAGTTCATCTTTTGACACACAGCAGGCAGGTGACACATTTAATTCCCTATTCAGCAATTCAGCTGACCATGTCACATCTCTGCATCCAACTTGTTCACTGGGCCATGAATCATCATAATTAACTCTCTTCAGCCATATATAGCACATTTTACACAGTTCATAATACCAGCTTGATGGTGACATTAAAACATTTTGCAGTAATATTCCTAACAGTATTATATATAATTACAGTGAGCTCATTTGTGAAAATAGACTCCTTTGGCAGTTTGCCCAATACACAGCTGCAATCCATTTCTCTGGGTCAGAACTCCAAGCTGTCTGATCCATCATTGTTTATTTTCTAAACAACAAGGTTTTAAAGGCAGATAATCAACAGTTTAAAAAAAAAAATCAAATTTATAAACTGATGTTTATATCATTTGCTTAACTTATTTCTATTACATTTTTATTCTATAAATATTTAATGTGCACACTTGTGACACTGAGCCCTTCTAGCCTTCTAACGCCTTATTCACACTGTTCACTTACATTTTTATGCAGAGATCTGTCTACAAAATTAGTCAGGCTAGATGCTTTTTCATGCTTCTAGATGCTTAACATAATATGCGTACACACACGTTTATACGTATATGCTTTTAGATGCATCTGTCCTTTGTCCATTAAAACAGTGCATTGAAGTAGCCAATAAGATATCAGCAAATAGAAGCATCTTGCGTTCACACATTTACATGCGTTTCGATGCTAAAAATGTTTTGTTGACGCACCGGTCTTCTATTTTTCCTAAACGTTGCTAAACTAACTGCATCTAAAAGCATCTAAACACAAGGTATGAATGGATCTATTGGAAATCATTAGATGTATTTATATGTATTTAGAAAACCATGGAAACGCATATTAAAATACCTACTCAAACCCTAGTGTGCATGGGGCCTTAAGAGAAAACAGCACTGGCTGAAAACTCCATTCCTGCCTGCCTTTATTTAATTGAAAATCCAGTTGTGTAGTTTAAACTTCTCGTTTTGACATCTTTTAAAACACAGGCTATTCACAGCAAGGCAGTCAAGTCAGTAAATGAAATTATCCTCGGTCCTGCCTGGCTGCTAGAACGGACACTTCGGACTCTTCTCCCCTGTGTTTTGGACGTCCGTGGACCTATGACATCATAACGTCTAATGCAGGTCCATTAGATGTGAGGGCGCCAAAGGACATACCACAGCCGGAGCAGAGGGGAGAGAGGTGAGATTGTGTTTTTATTTAGATTTTACACAGCGTCCCAACTTTTTGGGAATTGGGGTTGTATATACATGGAGTCAGAGGCACACTAAATGTGCCGCCCCAATGGGGCATAGAAGTTTTATTTAGATAAGGATTTATATAGATTGTTTTCTCTATCCCATTTTCCTATGGACGTTCTATAGTAAGTTATATGCTGCCATCTAGTGACCCTTTGTGGTAATGCACTTGTTTCTTATGTTCCTTTCTCTAATATATACGACACATTTCCTGTGTGTATATGCTCCACCCTTCTTGTTGGTCAGTACTTCCTGTGTCATGCATGCAGCTACAGGCCACATGTAACGAGGGACACATGTATTCCACATAGTACGCAAGGAAAGCATCATCTTTTGACCGCATAATACTGAAACCATTCATTCTGCTGTTTCCTGTCATCTGCTGTAACCCTGATGTTCAGAATAAAGCAACCTTTGTGGATGAAACGGTATTGGTGAGTTCAGCTATCTTATAAGGATTGTCGTCAGTGATTGAATCTGCTTATACAGGCCAGGCATAGAGGTCTCAACAAGGGATATAGACCAGCACAACAATCAGAGTCAGAATACTAACAGTATATTGTACATTGGCATAGCAGTCAGATTATGGAAAGATTTTAGAGTGTTTCCAAGTACAGTTAGACGCTGGTGGTGATTACAGAAAGTGTTCATAATTACATTAGGGCTCCATTTACACAGGAGTGGCTGTAAAAGCAGGGAGCTGCTCTAAACAGAAAAAACAATGTACTTTAATGTGCATTGCTCAGAATTTTGCGGCGGCTGCACAGTACGAAACCAAACAGCACTCAAAATAATCCAAGCACAATTTTTTTGAAGGATTCCGCATGTTCGCAGCTATATTATAGTCGCAAACTAGCAAAATCTGTGCACAGCAAAGATTTTAGCTTTTGTGTTGCAGCGCGGTCTTCAGGGATTTCTGAGTGTTTCCAGTAGTTAGAAGCTGGTGCTGATTGCGCAAAACATTTACCTATATTTACATGTAGTTACAGACACACTAACTGTGTATTGTACATTGGTATAGCAGCTTAGGGAGATATTTTAGAGAGTTTCCAGGAATACTTAGATGCTGGTGGTTGCCAAAAACTTGTTTTTACTGTATGTCAGCACCAACTTTAGCTGCTGTACATATACTGTACCTCCTTGTTTATTTTTTTAAGGGTGTTTAATATTATTCATTCTTGGATTAAAAGTATTAAAAGGTGGCTGGTGTGGGTCCTGCTGACAAAGCGGCCTAGTCAAAATGTTTAAGCACTTCAGGACCATAGGACATACCTGTTCATATTTAAGTAGTCATACCAAGATCACGGCTGCTGCTTTAATCAGCAGGTGGAGATCTTTTGAGTACAAATGATCAGGCCAGCTGTAGAGCCACCCAATCACTTGAACTGAACTTCAAATGTGGATTATAAGCTTCTTGGTGTCACTGCTTTTTAAAATATTGCCCAGTAAAAATAATAAAATACTGTGTATGAAGTCACTACAGTATTTTGCTGGCATTTTATGTGAAATAAATAAATATACTTTGATGGGGATTTTTTTAAATTAAAAGCTGCCAGGTGGGGGCGTGGTTTCGCTATGGCCGCGAGCGGACGTCTGTTCTGAGGCTCCGGCACCTGTCCCTAGACCAGCGGTAATAGAACCTTTAATATCGGCTCCTCTTCGGTCCATGTGGGTCGCAGCACACATCGGGGGTCTCGCTCGCAAGAATCGAAGGCTCCCTCGACCAGGAAGCGAGCTATTGAGACTTTCTTTCCCAAAGCAGGGCGCTCTGCTCAGACGCCGCGTGGATCCAAGCTGGCGCCGGGCAAAGAGAAGCGGGCTCCCTCACCGCCTCCTTCCTCACCTGAATCCTTACAGTCGACCCGCACTAGCGGAGGATGGGGGTCTACTGACCACAGTGACCTTGAGGGCGAGGACGCTGATGTACCTACCTCGTTCTGTAAGTACTTTGCGCTCCTGCCCACAAAGAAGGACATTGCAGGCCTGTTCCACAAATTGGAGTCAGCCCACAAACCGGATATGGCAGAGTTGCGTTAGGGCCTCCAATCATTCCACCAGCGCCTAGACTCGAACCTGCCATGCCCGCAGTGACCTCGGCCATCGAGGAGCTGCAACAAGCTGCCCACCACCATGATACTACCCTGCACACTATGTGGTCACTGATTGATGACCAAGAGGACCGCAGCAGGCGTAACAACATTCGTCTCCAGGGCATACCTGCATACCACGGTAGTTGCCATTTTCAATACCCTACTTGACCGCCCTGTTACAGAGCATATTGAAATAGACAGGGTACATCGTGTACCTGGGTTTCATAACCCCAACGTAACTCGCCCTCGCGATGTGCTATGCAGGGTGCATTATTACGTCCACTCACTACAAAGCTACAGGATGCTGGGCTACCATATCGCTGGGGTTTCCCTTCTCCCTCTCTGTGCGAAAAGACAGCAAGGTTCATTTCTTCAGAACGCTGTCGGATCTACAGGCCTTTGTCAAAGCCTTGGGCATACAAGAAGTCACATTGGAGGCTTGGCCAGATCCCCCCCTGCCAGAGCTCACTTGCATGCCGAGCCGGGACCAGTGGCAAATGGTCACCCCCAAGCCTCGCAGAGAACGGAGGTCCTCCTCTAGGTTCACTCCGCGTTGACGTCTCAAAGGTACCGGTCAGAGGCCCGGTCTCGTTTGTGACAGTTTCTAATGATCCTATTTGCCAAGATCAGTTTGCCGGCCCAGACGACCATATGTGGGACCGTGTCTGTTGATATTTCTGGGCCCTTGGCACATTACGCCCCAGGGATGCTAGTTTTTCCTCAGGACCGTCAGTCATATCCATTTGCCATCTACCATGTGTGCCACTGTGCAATTTCTACCATGCGGTTACATAACTACATATGGGTACTATATAGCGCTGTTTGCCCTGGTATTTACTATTGCATTGTTGTTATTTTTCCCCACACTATGACACAGCCTCTCTGTTGCGGCTTGCCGTGCTCCATCCTTCATAGTGGGCGGTTTATTTATTTATTTTCTTTTTTTCCTCCCGAGTCTGAAGTGATATGCTGTTCTAGGGTCTTATTCATTACATGTTCCTTTCTACTTTTGTTTTGTTTAATTTGAAGGTTCTATCATATTGTTATATAAAAGTTATTTTTCATTTGCTGGCCTAGGGGGCTCCCGGACCATGTCGCATTCCTTGACCCCGTTAGACTGTGCTCCTACAGCCCCTTAATGGAGCCGGAGGACCGCATATTGGGCTTTGTTCCCTCACTCGAGTGATAACATCTCGCTGGGGTTCTGTCCCTCAGTATGTTTTGGTTCTTTCTATTCTCCTGCTTACTCTTGCCTCTTCTACTTTCTTTTCTTCTTCTCTTCTTCCTCTTGTTTCTTAGGGGTGTGTCCATTGATTTTCTCACTCATCTTGTTATTTATTTATTTATTTATTTTTCTTTTTTAGAGCCCGTGGACGTGCATCATAAAACAAACTTCCCCCTGTGAACAAAAAAAGTGAACCGTGAAATCACAGCACACAAAAACGTGCACAAGGGTGCTTGGTCCTTCAATAAAGAAGGGACCTCGAATTCCCGACCCCC
>NW_017307406.1:475736-479275 GCF_000935625.1 Nanorana parkeri | reverse complement strand
AATTATAATATAATAATTAAAAAAAATGGTCCAGTAAATGGGAATTCTGGGGGCGCAGCCTGATCCGTACCACAGTCAATAGAGTACCAAGTTCGCACATCACTGACCTCGGTCACAGAATCATAGAGGCCAGGCATAGAGGTCTCAACAAGGGATATAGACCAGCACAACAATCAGAGTCAGAATACTAACAGTATATTGTACATTGGCATAGCAGTCAGATTATGGAAAGATTTTAGAGTGTTTCCAAGTACAGTTAGACGCTGGTGGTGATTACAGAAAGTGTTCATAATTACATTAGGGCTCCATTTACACAGGAGTGGCTGTAAAAGCAGGGAGCTGCTCTAAACAGAAAAAACAATGTACTTTAATGTGCATTGCTCAGAATTTTGCGGCGGCCGCACAGTACGAAACCAAACAGCACTCAAAATAATCCAAGCACAATTTTTTTGAAGGATTCCGCATGTTCGCGGCTATATTATAGTCGCAAACTAGTAATCCAAGCACAATTTTTTTGAAGGATTCCGCATGTTCGCAGCTATATTATAGTCGCAAACTAGCAAAATCTGTGCACAGGAAAGATTTTAGCTTTTGTGTTGCAGCGCGGTCTTCAGGGATTTCTGAGTGTTTCCAGTAGTTAGAAGCTGGTGCTGATTGCGCAAAACATTTACCTATATTTACATGTAGTTACAGACACACTAACTGTGTATTGTACATTGGTATAGCAGCTTAGGGAGATATTTTAGAGAGTTTCCAGGAATACTTAGATGCTGGTGGTTGCCAAAAACTTGTTTTTACTGTATGTCAGCACCAACTTTAGCTGCTGTACATATACTGTACCTCCTTGTTTATTTTTTTAAGGGTGTTTAATATTATTCATTCTTGGATTAAAAGTATTAAAAGGTGGCTGGTGTGGGTCCTGCTGACAAAGCGGCCTAGTCAAAATGTTTAAGCACTTCAGGACCATAGGACATACCTGTTCATATTTAAGTAGTCATACCAAGATCACGGCTGCTGCTTTAATCAGCAGGTGGAGATCTTTTGAGTACAAATGATCAGGCCAGCTGTAGAGCCACCCAATCACTTGAACTGAACTTCAAATGTGGATTATAAGCTTCTTGGTGTCACTGCTTTTTAAAATATTGCCCAGTAAAAATAATAAAATACTGTGTATGAAGTCACTACAGTATTTTGCTGGCATTTTATGTGAAATAAATAAATATACTTTGATGGGGATTTTTTTAAATTAAAAGCTGCCAGGTGGGGGCGTGGTTTCGCTATGGCCGCGAGCGGACGTCTGTTCTGAGGCTCCGGCACCTGTCCCTAGACCAGCGGTAATAGAACCTTTAATATCGGCTCCTCTTCGGTCCATGTGGGTCGCAGCACACATCGGGGGTCTCGCTCGCAAGAATCGAAGGCTCCCTCGACCAGGAAGCGAGCTATTGAGACTTTCTTTCCCAAAGCAGGGCGCTCTGCTCAGACGCCGCGTGGATCCAAGCTGGCGCCGGGCAAAGAGAAGCGGGCTCCCTCACCGCCTCCTTCCTCACCTGAATCCTTACAGTCGACCCGCACTAGCGGAGGATGGGGGTCTACTGACCACAGTGACCTTGAGGGCGAGGACGCTGATGTACCTACCTCGTTCTGTAAGTACTTTGCGCTCCTGCCCACAAAGAAGGACATTGCAGGCCTGTTCCACAAATTGGAGTCAGCCCACAAACCGGATATGGCAGAGTTGCGTTAGGGCCTCCAATCATTCCACCAGCGCCTAGACTCGAACCTGCCATGCCCGCAGTGACCTCGGCCATCGAGGAGCTGCAACAAGCTGCCCACCACCATGATACTACCCTGCACACTATGTGGTCACTGATTGATGACCAAGAGGACCGCAGCAGGCGTAACAACATTCGTCTCCAGGGCATACCTGCATACCACGGTAGTTGCCATTTTCAATACCCTACTTGACCGCCCTGTTACAGAGCATATTGAAATAGACAGGGTACATCGTGTACCTGGGTTTCATAACCCCAACGTAACTCGCCCTCGCGATGTGCTATGCAGGGTGCATTATTACGTCCACTCACTACAAAGCTACAGGATGCTGGGCTACCATATCGCTGGGGTTTCCCTTCTCCCTCTCTGTGCGAAAAGACAGCAAGGTTCATTTCTTCAGAACGCTGTCGGATCTACAGGCCTTTGTCAAAGCCTTGGGCATACAAGAAGTCACATTGGAGGCTTGGCCAGATCCCCCCCTGCCAGAGCTCACTTGCATGCCGAGCCGGGACCAGTGGCAAATGGTCACCCCCAAGCCTCGCAGAGAACGGAGGTCCTCCTCTAGGTTCACTCCGCGTTGACGTCTCAAAGGTACCGGTCAGAGGCCCGGTCTCGTTTGTGACAGTTTCTAATGATCCTATTTGCCAAGATCAGTTTGCCGGCCCAGACGACCATATGTGGGACCGTGTCTGTTGATATTTCTGGGCCCTTGGCACATTACGCCCCAGGGATGCTAGTTTTTCCTCAGGACCGTCAGTCATATCCATTTGCCATCTACCATGTGTGCCACTGTGCAATTTCTACCATGCGGTTACATAACTACATATGGGTACTATATAGCGCTGTTTGCCCTGGTATTTACTATTGCATTGTTGTTATTTTTCCCCACACTATGACACAGCCTCTCTGTTGCGGCTTGCCGTGCTCCATCCTTCATAGTGGGCGGTTTATTTATTTATTTTCTTTTTTTCCTCCCGAGTCTGAAGTGATATGCTGTTCTAGGGTCTTATTCATTACATGTTCCTTTCTACTTTTGTTTTGTTTAATTTGAAGGTTCTATCATATTGTTATATAAAAGTTATTTTTCATTTGCTGGCCTAGGGGGCTCCCGGACCATGTCGCATTCCTTGACCCCGTTAGACTGTGCTCCTACAGCCCCTTAATGGAGCCGGAGGACCGCATATTGGGCTTTGTTCCCTCACTCGAGTGATAACATCTCGCTGGGGTTCTGTCCCTCAGTATGTTTTGGTTCTTTCTATTCTCCTGCTTACTCTTGCCTCTTCTACTTTCTTTTCTTCTTCTCTTCTTCCTCTTGTTTCTTAGGGGTGTGTCCATTGATTTTCTCACTCATCTTGTTATTTATTTATTTATTTATTTTTCTTTTTTAGAGCCCGTGGACGTGCATCATAAAACAAACTTCCCCCTGTGAACAAAAAAAGTGAACCGTGAAATCACAGCACACAAAAACGTGCACAAGGGTGCTTGGTCCTTCAATAAAGAAGGGACCTCGAATTCCCGACCCCCTGGGGCGCAAGGCTCCTGACTGGGGTTGAGATACTTTGGTCCACCAGCCCGGAGACTGGCGGACCCCGATCCTTCGGGGACCTGCCGAAACAGGTCCCACCCAGTACTAGGTAGGGAGCTCTCCCGAAGAGAGACTCCCTGGTTCGGGAGAAGGCAGAGAACCCTATATTAGGGCACAGAACCTCCTCCCCAGCATCGGGAATAGGCCCCGAAGGAACCTGCACCCTAAGCAATCTGTGGGTCAA
>NW_017307406.1:472023-473103 GCF_000935625.1 Nanorana parkeri | reverse complement strand
CCCCCGGGGCGCAAGGCTCCTGACAGGGGTTGAGATACTTTGGTCCACCAGCCCGGAGACTGGCGGACCCCGATCCTTCGGGGACCTGCCGAGACAGGTCCCACCCAGTACTAGGTAGGGAGCTCTCCCGAAGAGAGACTCCCTGGTTCGGGAGAAGGCAGAGAACCCTATATTAGGGCACAGAACCTCCTCCCCAGCATCGGGAATAGGCCCCGAAGGAACCTGCACCCTAAGCAATCTGTGGGTCAAAATTTACAAAAAAACAAAAATGTGCCAATCGTGCATGAGGTGCAATAAATAAAGGAATAGTGCCAGTGCACCACGCTGACAGGCCCTAGGGGCCGGGTGCTAAAAAATTGCCCCGGACTAGCCATAAGGCCTGTCCAAGAGGCGTTGTGCAGAAATTGCAAGGTGGTGTGTGACCAAGTGCACAGTGAGTCAAAGTGGGTCTCCCACACCCAAGTGACTTTCTGAGCACCCCTGGGACGCCACCCCCAGGGGGCACAACACCACGGGCTCTGCCGCCTCCCAACCCTCTAGCCTCGACCAAGCTTCGCAGCCATTCCCATCAGAAGGTAGTGCCGTCAGGGGTCCATCCCTACCACCGGTGACAAGCCCAGCATCACTGGGCCAGAATCTAACCAGGAGGGACTGTACCCCATCTGACACCCACCAATTACGCCGGTAAATACTAAGCCACCATCCTAATCACCTCGAGAAGGAGTGGTGTCGTTCTTCCACCGGCAACTGATAAGAACAGATACTACACTTGATCTTAGCCAAAAGGCCGAGAAGCGATATCATTTCTAAATAAAAACGAACACACTCCAAGTGGCAAGAAATGGCCGCAGCATTTTTTATTGGTTTACTCATAAATTAAAATCTTTAAAATATATATAAATAATTAACTCTTCAACTAGTACTTGGCTAGAAAGGCCCAAGCACACCAATAATGATAAACATTTGTAAACATCTTTTAAAATGTCCCCCTCAGGGAGGTGACAGACCACATAAACAATACCGCGACAGAGATGACTCAAAACGTATAGGGTGGGAGGGCGGGGAGAAGGTGAGAAGGTC